>NC_137498.1:42659234-42769234 GCF_041902795.1 Electrophorus electricus | reverse complement strand
TCCAGGAGGAAGAAACGTGTATCACGTGTCAGTGCACTGAATGTGTTTTGTTTTGTCCTTACTTCATGTTTCACTATTGCTTGTGCACTCTCTACACTCAGGGGACTAAGTTGCCAAACACTGTTTGGATCTCATGGGCTTCTACCCAAGCGAAGTCATGTCTTGAAGGGGTTATAGCTCCTAGACAAGATTAATTAGTCTGTTGCTGTTTGTATGCTTAATCTGTTGGCGTGCCTATGCTTTTATATTTGAATATTTGCATAATATACTTAATAATAAAAGGGCAGTTGTAGCTTAGTGGTTAAGGTACTTGTAATCGGAAGGCTGCTGATTCAAACCCCACCACTGCCAAGTTGCCACTGTTGGGCCCCTGAGCAAGGCCCTTAACCCTCAATTGCTCAAGCTGTACTCAGTCATAATTCTAAGTTGCTTTGGATAAAAGCATCAGCTAAATGCTATAAATGTAATAATACTTGTATACTTAATACACAAAACTTGTTAGCAGTCTTCCACATCTGCCAGTTACTTCATATCTACCAGCATCCATCTCATACAAACGCTATTATTGGGTGGAATCTGAAGAAGGAAGAAAAACAGTTGGAACAGATTATCTACAATAAGATTCTGTGCGGAACATGGGTGGTGTCCTGCTGAAATAGAATAATTAATAGACTTAATGGAGGACTATAACTGTGAAGTGATGTCAGAATGGAAGACTATAACTTGGACTGTTAGTCCAAGTACATTTAGCCAATTTTATATAAGAGAGAGAGAGCACAAGAGAAGAATAGTATAAATTTGAAATGTACTATACAAGGATTCAAAAGAAGCAAGTTGTTTCTAAAGTTCATCATGAGTGTGTGTACGCACACTGTCCACAATAGTTCCCTTATGGTCATTACCAATTACACAAGAAAAGAAGAAGATTTCTAGTCATCCTGTCAGTGAGGTCACCTGACCCACAGGCCCAGCGAGACATGTCGCTCCATTGAGTCACTGCAATCAGAAGACCAGTTCAGTGATTCCAAAGTGTGTACATTACATGTATCTTTTGCTACACAACCATTCCATTTCCGGTCTTGGTCATCTAGTACTACACTGAGTAGTACTTGGTCATCATATTACTACACTGCTGACAGGGTAACACAAGCCAATTTTGACCCATGTGTCAAGATGTTATAGAAGGGCAGTGGAGAAGTTGAAGGGCCCTGGAGAATCAGAAGAGAGTCTGACAGGGAAATTTGAGCTGCCACTGGTAGTAGAAGTATAAGGATTGAAACCTTTGCTCCAGCAAGAATTTACTGGAACATAAGTAAATTTACCCATCCCAAGAAATGTCTCTGAATAAAATGTCCATTCATAATGAGCTAGCAAATTGACAAAACATTGTACATTATAATACTCGAACTAGAATGTCTGCTTTGAGAGGGTGTACTGATAAGAAATATGATAAGTAGGCTGAGTAACCAAAAATATGTGACTGTAACTGGACACAGTTTAAAGAAAATGGATTAATAAATCTTTTCAAAATTTTCACTAAAATGTCAGTTGTACCTACATCTGACAAGCATTTAATATTTAAGCAAAGCTAGATAGTCTGTATGTTAAGATACGCTAAGGTCTATCATGTAAAGTCCCATACCAGTATGTAGCAGTTTAGCCAAATTCTGCTGTCTGCTGTACAGATGTCCTGAGCAACTCCTGCACTAGGGAATCAGTGAGCAACCATGAAACTATAAATTGCACAGGTAAACACACTGTTCAGCTGAAATCCTTTAATGAGCATGTGACATACAAGGACGTGCTGAACACATGTATGGAATATTTACCTCAACATCTAAAACATCATCAACCTACAACTTAATCCATTTACTGCGAAGGTAATAGAAGCATTCCGCACATGCATGAGTTTACTAAAACAGAGGACTCTCCATAACAACAAAATAATAGAATCTGCACTGGGATGTAAATAAATGCGTGACCACAGCAATGACCCCATGACGGTCTCTGAGAGACAAAGGGCCTTGTTGTGTGTTCCTGCCATCTTTCTGTGTGGGTTAGAAAAATTGTGAGCATCATCACCAAGGTTAGAAAAGGAGCTTTTATTAGGGCATTTGTTTGCAAATAGTTATCACACTATCACTGGCCTTTTCGATACTTCGCAACATAGATAGCAAAATCACACCATTCCAATTTTTTGTATAGAGTTGAGCATCCTGACATTCCTGTGTTCTCTGCATGTTCTAATGAACCACAGCAATCAGCAGAAAAACAACCCACCAAAATATTTCACTGTTACCTCAGAAATTAAATCATATGGCCTCTTGAGCAAGTATAACGTTTATGCCCCATAACATACTATAGCTTAGAATCGCCAGCATGGCAGGACCTCAACGTGATGCATCGTCACTCAGCTGTTAAAAATAAATGCAATAAATATCTAGTGTTAAACCATTTATTCAGCTTGACTTTAGAATTGGTTAATTCAAATCAGAGAAAAAACTCCAATCACCATCTTGGAAGCTTGATGCGACAGTGTAAACAGCAGAAAGAGAGCCTACAGAAAAGACACTCAGCAGTCATAAACCAGTCAGTGATAACTGAAAAGGACAATCTAGCCAAACCATGGTTCAACAATCAAAGAGCCGCATACACCCGCCAGTACTGACCAATTGTGCTCCAATCTGTGTAACAGATTTAACCATGAGGAGGTCGACTGCGGAGCCCAAAGAAAAAGAAATTCCACAAACCAACCAATGAACCAAGCCTTTTAGCAGGGGTCAAGAATGTCCCACCATGCTGAATTTAAATAGTTAGTGAATTACTGTTTCTGCTGACTACTCATACACTGTAAGTGAATACCAGGACAAAAGCACCAAAACCTTAACCTTTGTAAACATGCCTTAAAGGCACAGTACAACCTGAGTCACCTGTTGGCATCCATATGTTTATTTAGACTGGAGAACATCTGGGATAATGTTAGTTCTCACCAGGCTTCTCTGGTCCAGAACTGTCCCCTCACTCTGACTGAGGAATTCTTTTTGGCTTGGTGTTGGAAACCACATGCCCTCCTGATTCTTCATCACACAATGGAAGAGTCATGTGGAGACATTGAGATGGAGTCAGTCCAGGGTTGGATATGGCACGCAAGGTGATATTTTCCCCGTTACCTAGCCAGGGATGATGTGGCTTGCTATGCGGATGAAGTGATGCGGTCAAATCCTCTAACAGAAGAGAGGAGCCTTAAACTTAATCTCTTACAATAGAATATTGTTTGTTTATTGCACTATATAAAAACAAAACAAAACAAAACAAACAAACAGGAACTCCCCCCAACTTGCCCCATAGTGCAAGCGGCCAGAAAAAAACTGAAAAACCACCGTCCCGAACCAAACTCCCATTGTCCCAAACAAGTCTTTGTATTTTAAATTGTTATTCACATATTAATAAGCCCACATAAGCCAATATATTTAGTTAAGGTTATTTATTCTTAAAATAATTATATATACTAACAATGTACTTATTTTCTTTTTGTTGTAAATAAGCAAAGGTTAAATAAACATCTTTCTCTTTTAACCATGTGATAAGCTTTTGTGACTAACTTGGTCAAATGGAATCAGTTTCACTGTTCATCTTTTGCTTGCACTCTAGAATCACTAGTGGTTTTTTTTCAGTTTTACACATCGTGACAGATTTGTCAAGCGATTTCTAAAATGTGTAGTTCTTACAAAAAAGAACTTTATTAGGCTATTCCCTACAAACATCTCAGGTACAGAAGGGTCAAAACCCACCGATGAGGGAATAAAGCTGCACTCACTGTGCTTTGTATTTGCACTTCACCATTTTCCTGCACATCTCGTTCTGACATCATTCGTCAACAGATCATTGGTTTGTTTTGACTGGAGGAGTGAATGCATAAGACCATTTTTTGAATGATGAGGGGATAAATATTTGTGTGAACTGAGTTTGGCATCAGTTACGAGGGTTTAAATATTTGATTGAACTGAGTTTCGCATCAGTTACCATGGGTTTAACATGCATGGCACACTGCGCCTCCACCCCACCATAAACTGGTCCAACCTGGCAAGTATTTTTATTGCTGCTGTCCCAACGTCACGTTTTACTCAACTCAGGCATTCGGCCAAAGATTATTAGCAGCCCTGCTGCTGCACTCAAAGTTAATCAGAGAACATCCATTTTTAAGTAATATTTTAAATTCTTATATAATTATCTTGTGCTACACTGCTAAAAGTAATCCCCATGAAGACACTGAACAGTTAAAACAAAAAGCAAAAGCAGAACAGGCAAGTGGTAGAACTCTCTCTAGTAATCTAAAATAAATTGTTCAAAAACATCAAGAGATACAAAAAATACAAAAGACCTCCCTGGATATACACACACACACACACACACACACACACACACACACACACACACACACACACACACACACACACAAAACAGAACCCAGTGCAACCCAATAATCAGCCTGAAGAGGTGTTGGTTGAAACACAATACTACAATCTGTCAGACTATAATTACAACAAGCTGAAACCTGATATATCAGTTAAAACATAAGATGTCTGAAGAACAGACTTCTTAGAGGTAGGAAGATTAGTTATATCTACCACTCACAGAGTGACACAGTGGCTCTTGTGCTGGAAGATGAAAACCCATGAGCTCTGTGAGAGGTCATGCACTTCACTGGCTGGTTTCTTATAGCTGCATATGTAGTACAGAGGTCCCGTATGTCTGCCTTACTGAGCACTCTTTAATTGTCTCATTTTGTATTTTAAGCTATTCTTTTTGTGATTTATTCAGTTTTAATCACTCTATAAGAAACTTTGTAATTAAAAAAAAATATTATAAGTGGTAAAAGGGTTTTCAGTTCACCTGATTGTAATTTAATAAAAATTCATGGTAATTTGAGAACAATCTAATTTACTTCACTAGTCATTGATCATTAGTAATAGGCTAGAAGATGTCTAAAACACACTGTGCCCAACAATAGATGGGCAACAAACTAACTAAACACCTACAAGGTGTTTCAAAATGCAGGGGTCCAACTTCACAGTACAAGACAAGACAGTCTAAAGACTTAACCCTACTGCATTGTTGAAAACACAGCACATAGGGGTGGGGGTTATTCCTCTCCCATTCACTTCATATTCCTCTAATTACTTCCTTCTGAAAAAGAACATGACGATATGTCTTACAACCTAAGCCAGCACATTCCAGTTCACGTTCACTCACACACACACACACACACACACACACACACACACACACACACACACACACACACTACACATCCTGTAATTATCTAGATGTTCTTTTTTTCAAAGTATTGTAAAGACTTGCAAGACATTCACATTAAAGTAAAAGAGATCTGCTTTAAAATGACCTGAAGGTTGAATTCATAGATCACACTGAAAAAAAAAAAAATGCACCTGTAGTATCTGAATTTCTTAGTAAAAGATGAGTGTTAGAGATAGCAGTCTTGTTTGTGGTTTTAGAGAGAACTTGAACGCAATGATTTAGTGTTTGTGGATCAGTCTTGCACAGTCTTTTTAGACTGTCAGTTCAAGAAAGTCTTTCTGATTCATTCATTTTAATCAGTCTGGATCTGAGATTTTAGACAAGCCTAGATCAGTGAGCCTCCTTTTATTAAACTGGATTTGTCTTTTTGGATCAGTCTTACTGACCAAGCCATGAAGGTTTTACAAGGTGTTGCTGGTTTTCATTCATCTCATGATCTGTGCTTTGCACAAAGTGCTTGTTCCTAACTGAAAAAAACCAAACACTGCCTTCACCACCTACACAGCTGAAAACACCCTGACGCAGCCAAAAGCATCCCCTTAGCAGCTAGGCAGAATGCCAATCATATCAGCACAGTAGCAAATAAGACTTTTACTGGTACAAGCCAGTCAAGTTCAGGAATAACCAATCAGGGAAGACTTTCCAGTTGGCATTTCAACCAGTGAAACAGCCATGGGCAGAAACAAATAAGTTAAACCAGGTTTGACAGGCGTTCCAAAATATTCTCTTTAAAAGGTTCTGAAAACAAGGCTTTAGATGAGCATCAAGAGTATTGGGCCATGAAGAGATACTTGGGTCACACAAAAATGGCCCTATTGGCAGCGCTCTTGTTAAGAATCTTTTTAATCACAAATATTTTTAAATGAGACTTCACATATAAGCTTAACACAAAAGCTTCAACTGGAGGAGAAAAAGGAACAAAAGAAAAATGGGGTCAGACAGGGAGTGGAGGTAGAAGAAAAATCCCCCCACAACAAACATCTCTCACACCACCACACAAGGAGTGTGTGAGTGCATGCTGAAGTTGTAGCCTTCGAGCTGAACTCTAGAGGAGACAAAGAAAAGGCTACATTATGGATCATTTCGATGTGAACATGAATATTATAATAGTTATATATATTATATAATTATAATAGATTTATAACCTATATGTGCCACTCATGCTTGCTCATTTACTTCTATTAGAAGGACTCTGTGTAATTAACTCAACATCATGGTTGACAGAGCTCCACTACTGGTGAAGAGCAATATCCTGTTGTTGCCATGGCCACAACTGGGTTTATTGGGTACATGTGCCAGCAAGCAGGCTAAAATATGTGACAGAAGGCACAGGCGCGCACACACACACACACACACACACACACGCACACACGCACACACACACACACACACACACACACGCACACACGCACACACGCACACCTTTTAGGCTAGAAAAAATAAATGTGGTTCGCGCACACGCGTGAGGCTGCGTTAAAACCCCAAACTGCAAAGCCTGCCGTGCATGAACGGACCAGGCAGACGGGTGTAGTTTGACCATCGAAAATATCCAGCTACCCAAATACACAGACCACGTGTGCATCTGCAGCCAGCGTGACCGAGCTGGAAAAACAACAGCCATCCATCCAATTAATTAGGTTAAAACATACATCTGTGTTTCTTTATTTCAAAACGCTCATTGCTAAAGCAACATGTGCGTGGATCCAGTACCACACTGGTATCCTAGCCAGACCTAGTTCATAGCACACTATCTAACCAGGGTATACCAGCTAACTAGTTACGCTAGCTCGCTTAGAGTCGCCCGAACATATTTCCCCCCACAAAAAACCGAAACGGACACAAAGAATGAGGCACTTGCAATATCAGATAAAAAAAACAACAAACCTGTTGTATTTATCCTCGAACCGAATAAAATAATACATTTGCTAGCTAACTATCGTAAGTTAGTTCTGGGTTGGCCGGTTGTTTTGCTCAGAAAAACCTTTCAAAACGACCTAACGCCATCCAAACAGCGAGTTACACAATGAGCTGGTTTTGCAGGGATTTAACGTGTACAGTTAGATAAAGAGAAATTAACAGCTAATGTTACCGGGGAAAAACATCCCCTAAGAACACTGTGCACATTCAAACGTCAACTAATCCGAGCAGAAAAACACAAAGCCAACTCACTCCAGATTAGTTTCCCAGCAGCCTTTATACCACATTGAAGCCTGAAAAGTCTAGATTACATAATTATTTAATCGGCGTTACCTTATAGATACTCACATGTCCAGATATGTGCGTCCGGATTCACCGTAAAACCCCACGTACGGTGAAATACAGCCTAGCTTCAGATCAAGTTGCGCACAATAGATTGGGAAAAAAAACTTAAATCCCCAAGCGAAACACACGTCTACCACGAATCCTTTATACAGTTACAGACAATAAGCGAAACGGCTCTCTTAAAGGATAGAGCACATAACCCTTCCACCAGCGCACTTCTGTCGTTAGTGGCAGCAGTTATGCACGTTTGTTTCTTCTGCTAGCAGTAGGACGCCGGTAAACACGCAATTATGGGTTCTGCACTTACGCCATCTAGTGGTGGTTCTAGCAAAAAAGGCTTTCATCTCCTGCGTGTTTATGATACAATGCAGTTTTGGATGGATGGATATTTACGGTTAAACTCCCAGCTCAGCCTTGGTTTCAGTCCCAAAACGTGCTTGCGTGCTGTCTGTATGTTTGTCTTTCTCTCTCTCTCTCTGTCTCTCTCTCTCTCTCTCTCTCTCTCTCTCACACACACACACACACACACACACACACACACACACACACACACACACACACACACACACACACACACACACACACACAATTATACCATTTTCTGATTTTAGTTCGATTATAAATGATTTCTGCTGCCAGAAATGCTTACTTGCAGTTCAGATTGAGGCATCAGGTGGATACAGTAACTCACTGAATCGGTGTCGGTGAATTACGGCATCTGTAATGACAGCTAAACTTCTCCATCTCTAAAGTCATTGATTTAAAGTTACAGCGATATCTTACGGGCGCACGGTGACGCATCAGATGTGCTTTCTCTGGACTGACCGACTGGAAGTCTCTACTGCATGATTATTAGACGTCTTAAAAGTCAGTTCCTACTGAAAACCAGCCGAGACCGATGCATAATTTGCTGCATCCACTGAGTTTGTGATCTATTGTATTTACAGTTTATCAGTTTCTCATTGTCTGTGGTGACAAACAAACAGCGAAGATATGAGGATGCATGAGAAGAGAAAAGCAGATTTTAGACTTAGCATCGACCTCAGAAAGTTTTTTGCAGGCAGAACTGCGACACCAGCTGGAATCCATCAATGGTGCAGTGTTTAAAATGCAAGTGTAGTTGGTAGCATTGCGTGTTGGCCTGTGTGTGCTTTTAATTTTATTTACGTATATGGATGTCTAAGAAAATAGTTAAATTATACAGTCAGGTGTGGACTTAACTTAATAAGGTTAAGCTACGCGATCTCCACTTCTGCATCAACCTCAAAAAGCAATTTCAAAAAGCAATGTCGACGCTGCGGTGAAAACATACGTGTTAAATGGTAGGCTACCTCCATGCGAGAACACACAGAACAATACTCAGTCTTGACCTTTGGCTTAAGTGAAGTTATGAAAAGATAAAAGTCATGTTGTTTATATTAATAACGCTCCTTATGTTTGGTTACTACTCAGTAAATCCACGTATAATGGTTGGAATTCATTATAGCCATTTAATCATTAAAAAACCCAAACTTTTAACAGTAACTAACATACTACCAGGGTGAGTACGGGGATTAGTCGCACTGAGGCCTGTGTCAAGGGGGCAGGGGGGCAACATTTCCAGTCGGGCCCTTTCCGTCGGGGCTTACGCTATGAAGCTATGTTAATTGTAAAGAGTTGTAGCGCAAAACTCTGGGACCCACGGCAACGACGGACAGATACATGGTTCTTAAACTGATCTTTCAAACATGATATATTCATTATAAATCTAATATCTTAAAACATAAAAATAATGGCATTTAAATACATCAGAATGTGCACTTTGCCAAAATATGCTCGTCAGTGAAGGCTCTCGAGAAAATTCTTATTTGAGAATTCGCCTATATTTATCGTGATCCAAATTGGTATTCTGGCCTAAACATTTAAGTTAACGTTAGAGGAGGCTTCACGTTTTATGTACTGGTGTACTGTTGGTACCTGTGATGGTGATAAGTGAATAGAAAAACAACTTAAACCACCGATTCTTTATATGTATAAACTGAAAGCAGATGGTCCAGGAGGCTCGCTGCCAGTCAAGATAAAGTACATCGAGGTTAAGAAAAAATAATCGCATCGCGTACTAAGTTCTATGTATTCAGTAGATTACTGTGCTAGTCCATTCAGACAAAGCAACCTGCCAGTCCTCGATGCCATTTGAACATCTATGACGGCACACCGAAAGTCATGTGTTATGTTATTTTAAAGTGGGAGGGGCTCCAAAATCTGATGGCCATGTACAGTTATGTAAGAGTCTATTCAGGTAGCGGAGTTAAAAGAGGAGGGTGGTCCTTGAAGCTCTGCGGCACTTTCAGCATGGAACGGAGTCTGTTTCTTTTTTACTTGTTTACATGTAAAAGTAAGTAGATATATTTATAATTCTATAAAATATTATATTTAGTACATATATATTAATATATATATATTGCTTTCACAGCTGATGGACCTCTGACCGAAATGTAAATAATGTGTTTAGTTTCACTAAATAATAGTTTTAATTTATTCATGAACATTAATTATATTAAAGCTAAAATAAAATACATTTTCTTTAGTTAACCTTTAGTTAGTTTCATATTTGTAGGCTTGTCTTTATTCATGATTCATTCATTTTCTTTTTCAGTTCTGTACAGCTGAAATAGTTTGTTCATTCTGCTCTTGATATGCTGCACGTTTTAAGTTTTTTTGTCTTTGTTATTATTTCTCTTTCTTTTTCTTTCTTTCTCTCTCTGTGTCTCTTGTACTTACACAAGGTGTCTTGTCAATGTTGTCTGTTTCGTAGACATTCACCCATCCATGTTTCAAATGCCTGGAGTAGTCAAAGTGCCACTTGGTGGAACCGCTACACTGCAGTGCAATGTTGAAAGTATAATGGCAACCTGCAGTCAGATTTTATGGAATAAAGTGCACCCAAGAACGAGAGAGCTGAAAACAGCCCAAGCTGTAAAGACTGAGCAAAGAGAGAAAAACCTATGCACAGGGGTCATCCAAAATGCTACTGTAGGTGACTCTGGCATATACTACTGCATTGCCCTGTCCAGCATTATATTATACATAGGCAATGGTTCCAAGGTCATTGTAACAGGTACACATCAGTAACATAATTGATTTTTTTTGTTGTATACAACAGTTCTGTATTAAATATGTGTAAATTATGTTAAATGAAATTAACACGTTGCCCCACAGAGCCCAATACCAAACCTACAATCACACTGTACACCCCAGATGAGAACCAGGGTTCCAGCATGGCTCTGCAGTGTCTCGTGTTCGGGGTCGTACCAGATGAGACTCGAGTTTTCTGGGTGGTAGGTCAGACCACGCAGACCGGGTGGACAGAGTCTGGCTGGACAGACAACACCGAATCAGCTTCAGAATTCACATGGTCTTATCTCACTCTTTCTTCAGACATCTGGATGGATGATGTTCAGATTGAGTGCATTGTTGAACTTGGTGGCAAAAATTTTTCCAAGTCCCTGAAAAGAGGTTGTTAGAATATAATGGCTTTCAAAATTATAAAAGGACCAGGAATATGGTGTAGTTATGATATGGAATGTCACATCTTGCATTGTTATTTTATTTTGAATAGTTTTGTTGTTCAATTTTCTTTACAGGCTCAAATAATAAGTGTACGTGGATTTTGTACTTGGGTTCTGGTTCAGCATTGCTCATCATTAGTTGGGTTGTCATTGGTACCATTTCCTTAAACAAAGGTAAAAGAAGAAAAACGCAAATGTGTGAAAAACTCACTGGATAATGTTTTCATAATCACTTTGACTTGACATGCAGTTTATACATTTTGTTTAGCAAGTCAAGAAAGTGCAGCTACAAGGTTTGTGTCTCATTTACCACAATACAAAATATTCAAAATACATTTCACTGAAGCTTGTGATGCCACATCTTTAAGCATAGAAAACATTTTCTTTTCAGATCTGCTGGCCAGAAATCACAAAGCAGACATCAGAATGGTAAAAAAATAAATAAATAAATTATATATATATATATATATATATATATATATATATATATATATATATATTTTTTTTTTTTTTTTTTTTTTTATATTTTAGTCATAACCATTGATTTCATGGTAAGGTTTACAATTTTTTTCCGTGAGGTTTACAACCTGTTGCAGATGTGAGAGTAATATATTCAGAGCTTTGTGTAATGATGCCTCGTGTTTATTCTCTTAGGGAGATGCTGGGCACCCACTGCAGAGGCATCGTCCATAATGGTATGATGAGGAACTCTCTATGTATCTGTATACCAGAAATATCCTTGAGACCTTATTTGCTTAGGTATTTGTTGTTTACAGGAAGTGCAGTATGCAAGTTTGGACTCTCTAAGTTTTGGAAAATGCAGTAACGTCACCACTTAGCCAGACTTGCTGAAAGTTTGGTTGTTTGTTTGCTTTTATTTGTCATTTGACTGAAACAATAAGCGAATTGTATCAATGTGCTGAAATATCAAATAAATTGATGGTACCAGATCAACTATGCTCATGGACAATCCTGACATAATTAAATATTGCGTTTCTTTCAAATATGTGGTATTTAAAACCAAGTGATTCTGCTGTGTACACCTAGAGGACTCAAACGAAAGTATTTAATAACAATAACAACAACAACAACAATAACAATAACAATAATAATAATAATAATAATAATAATAATTTCAATTTAAATAGTGCCTCTCAAAGTCCCCTTTCCAAAAGGGAAGCAAAAAAAGTAACAAAAATTCTAATTAAATTAGGAATTACATTAAATTAGGAAAAAAAGTATAGTCCCAAGCAAGTTTGAAAACTAAATCTAGATGAGAAACTATGTGGACTAACCAATGCATCCCACACACACACATATATATATATATATATATATATATATATATATATATATATATATATATATATATATATATATAAACAAACAAATAAAAGTTTTTTCTTTGTTAACTTGTGGTCGCTTTGCCCGCCCATGCTTTCACTCTTGTTTGGGTTTCTTTGGTCTTTTTGTTTGCTCTCAACACTATATCCCTTCCTTTAGATAAATGCATATACGTCTTTGTCTTTCTTGTGACTACCAACCCCCCCAATACTTGTTTTCTATTGCGTCAGCCAGACTTGCAAACTTGCATTTTTGAGAACTGTGTGCAGTTTGAGAACTGTGTCTGTAAAACCACACAGGACATCTAAGGCATGGGTGGGAATGGCCCCTCCGCTCTCCATACAAAGAATGCTTCAGCATGCACAGTCAGAGCAGGAAGTGAGAGACAGCCTACTCAACGGACAAATCCGTGCACCTGGTCTGAATTTTGCTCTGCCTGGTTGCACATTGTCCCACGCAAGCCGGCACCTGGGTGAGAGCCACATGCTGTGGGTTTCATGCTGTGTGATTTAGTGGCTTAACTCTAGCGTATGCACTGTGAAGACAAAGGTGCATGGATGAACCCTTCAAAGTGGCAGTGCTATATTTGCCTGTTGTTTCAGACTGTACAGAGTTGCAGTGCATGTTGGTTATCAGAGGCATGAGGTGCACTAAAGGCTATGTAAATGTCACTGTGGTGATTTAGCTGTGGTTGCATGTTCAACACTCATCATTTTATATTATTTATAAATGTTGTTTTGTTTTTGTTGGTTTTATTTGTAAGGGTGATAATTTTACTGCATACAGTTAGAATTAAATGTTTCAAACTGCATGCTGAATCAGTGTCGCTGGGTGAGAATACTTTGATAATTCTTTACCGATCTGTAATTAAGGTACGCACAAGTTTTGGAAGAATGCAAATTGCAATCTAGATTTTGGGTGTTTTTTTTCCACACTCTTACAGCACATCATAAAATGAGTAAACATTTGTTAAATGTTGTAGGTATTTACTGAGTCCATCTGGCCATCAGATGTAGTATAAAAAATATTTTACCAGAGCATTTCCAAATTAACCTTGTTTTATGATGAATTTTAGATAAATTCCAGATTTCAATTAAATTTTCAAAAACTCTAATTAAACAGTTTGCATTTTGATAAGTTACCTCAGATAAACTAATGGGACTAAATATAGCTTTAACACTGTACACGATACGTTTAATTATTATAATATTCTTTATTATAATAAAGGAAGAAAATGCTCAGCATTAGTGTTGTCTTGGTTCACTCAGTCAGCCTCCTGGAGCGCTGCTAGAAACCTAAGCTCAAGGCACAACTCAGGAAGAGATACACACAGTCATCACATCTAGAGTTAGACACACAGTCATCAGGTCCAGAGTTAGACACACACAGTCATCAGGTCTAGGGTTAGACATACAGTCATCAAGTCTAGAATTAGACACACACAGTCATCAGGTCTAGAGTTAGACACACACAGTCATCAGGTCTACAGTTAGACACAGTCATCAGGTCTAGAGTTAGACACACACAGTCATCAAGTCTAGGGTTAGACACAGTCATCAGGTCTAGAGTTAGACACACACAGTCATCAGGTCTAGAGTTAGACACACAGTTATCAGGTATAGAGTTAGACACACAGTCATCGGGTCCAGAGTTAGACACACACAGTCATCAGGTCTAGGGTTAGACATACAGTCATCAGGTCTAGAATTAGACACACACAGTCATCAGGTCTAGAGTTAGACACACACAGTCATCAGGTCTAGGGTTAGACATACAGTCATCAGGTCTAGAATTAGACACACACAGTCATCAGGTCTAGAGATAGACACACAGTCATCAGGTCTACAGTTAGACACAGTCATCAGGTCTAGAGTTAGACACACACAGTCATCAGGTCTAGGGTTAGACACAGTCATCAGGTCTAGAGTTAGACGCACAGTCATCAGGTCTAGAGTTAGACACACAGTCATCAGGTCTACAGTTAGACACAGTCATCAGGTCTAGAGTTAGACACACACAGTCATCAGGTCCAGGGTTAGACACAGTCATCAGGTCTAGAGTTAGACACACAGTTATCAGGTCTAGAGTTAGACACACAGTCATCAGGTCTAGAGTTAGACACACAGTCATCAGGTCTAGAGTTAGACACACAATCATCAGGTCTAGGGATAGACACACACAGTCATCGGGTCCACAGTTAGACACACACAGTCATTGCGTCTTAGGAAGATCTGAGGTTTATTTTCACGCCTGTAAGCTTACATTGTGCTTGACAAGCATTACTGTCACAAGAATAAAAATAAGTAGGATGTAAGAAGGTGCCAGGTTTACAAAAGCAGTTCAACCAATGTCAGTAAAAGGATGCAATGCAACCACTTATGGTATTATCACAGCATTTCCAATAACAACAAGCAGAAGAGAGAGTTTGCTCAAACCATGAGCACACAAAAACCTATTAGCACAAGAACACATGCACAAATTGTGCTTAATACTTCTAAAGCATCTTTACACTGGCCTAACAACTCTAACATAAATGTGAAGAAAATTGTTTATGGAGCACCACTTGCTGATGGTGTTTCAAATAAGCCAAACCTTTATTCCTCTGCCTTAGTACAGGTCCAATCGAATCTGTGAACTTTATATGTTGTAGCTGAAATAATTATTACAAAAATCCCTTCTGTACACATATTGAACCACTGACTGTAATCAGTCTGTTATGCTGCTTGGTGGTGAATTGGTTTACGATGGGAGTTTTACTGGTTTTACTGGTAAAAGGTGAGCCACCCTTTCTGTTTTTAGAGCAGAGTAGAAGCAATGCCTCCCACCGACATCTCAAGATGGGTCAAATAAGAAAGAGTGTGGAAACCACTCTGCTCTTTAAAAACTTCAGCATGGGGGTCTGGGTGTTGCTCATTTGTTCTGTCTACACAATGAAAAGTAAGTGTTTTCTTTGTTTTCCCCCTACATTTTACACCAAATACCCTACTAGGCCACAATTTAAGCTACGATGAAATTATGAAAAACAATGCCATATAAAGTCATGAGCAAATTAAAGTTATTAACATCGGCACCGGCTATAGTAATGGTGCATGTATAGATTCAGACATCACATGGTTTAAAGATCTGTATACTAAAAAGTCCAGGATAAGACAGCATTATAATGAAATAACTATAATTGTATTGTATATGCAGTAAGATTATTTTGGATTATTTATTTGGGTGTTTATTGTTTATTAAAATATACAAATAAGATATACAAATAAACTTTTACATTGCAAATTTGTAAGTAAAATTGTTACATATATTTTTAAACTCCAATATGATAACTTACATTTAAACATATTACAAGTTTTTCAGTTCTTTACATACATTTTAAATATTTGCTAGCACATTAGTGTTGCAATAAAATGAACAGTTCAATAATTCGTTTTCACACTATGTTTAATATTTTATTAATTTAACACTAGCATAAAACTGATTATCATTAGACATCTTTTTCTCTTTTTTTCGTTTTTTTTTTTTTTGTTCGCTTGTTATCTTTTGATATAGAGTTTTGTCATTATTTTGAATTCACTTTTTAATTATATTCTTTTCTGCAGCATCTTGCTCGTTTTTGGTGACCCAGTCGCCTGGAACTGTGCACGTGTCCGTCGGTGACACTTTCACACTGAAATGCATGCGTGAGCTGCCGGTTACATACTGCTATTCATCCACAATTTGGCAAAAATCGAACCCGAGGACTGGAAAAATTACGGAGTTCATTTCTGGGAATACCAGGCTAGAAGATGGGGGTAAAACTTGTACTCTGACCATGTCCAATGCCACCGTTCAAAACTCGGGCATCTACTACTGCTCAATTTTATATAGTACAAGTGTTATAGTGGGAAATGGCACGAGGGTCATCGTCACAGGTCAGTGGTCAATATCAAATGACTGAACTGTAAGGCAATGGTTTTAATTGATAAAAATATCGGCAACCCCGATACTGTCTGTACGAATAGCCGCTATCTGTTGTAGATCCTGGTCTGCTAAAACCATCCATTAGCATGTACTCACCTTCCGATATCGGCGGTCGCACCGTGCCGCTCCAGTGCCTGGTGAAGGGAGCTGTTCCGTCCCAAGTGAGCGTGGCCTGGATCATTGACCAGAGCGAGCGCACGGGATTGACGGAGTCTGCCTGGACCGAAAACAGCGACTCAGCCGAGGAATGCACTCGAGCCACAGTTACTGTTTCAACAGAGGAATGGACGAAAGCTACTCACGTCGAGTGTGTTGTCGTGTACGACGGCACAAAAATATCCAAAACTTTGAACAGGGGTAAGCACGAGAGAACTTTTATGCTAGACCCATTTATGTCTTTCTAATGGAAAACTGCCTGAGGGCCTTTAAGCATTACTATGTTATGTATGTATTATTGTTGTTTTTGTAAGACAAATTTGTAACAAATCATTAAACGGCAATGAAAACATTATCACTATCAGATCATTCAGATTCTGTATGCGCCTGGCTGCTGTACGCGGGCATCGGGGCTGCAATTCTTATTCTCGCTGTGACGGTCGCCCTTGCTGTTTGGTTACACAAAGGTGAATATGAAAAAAGGAAATTATTTAAAAGTGTACCAAGACTTTGTGAAGCTTGTGCACGCTGATCCAGGAATGTCAAAGGCGAGGCTTGAGCATACTTTGTTTGTCTATTTCTATAACAGTTCAGAAGCAAGTGAATGTGTGAATGTGTTTTTAACCAGATTGTACCATTATTGCGTTATTTATAGAAGATAATAGATTGTTGGATGGAATTGGGTTATTTGTTGTTGTTGTTGTTGTTGTTGTTTCCTTTTGTCTTAGAGATCCAGTCAACTGCTACAGTAAAAGGGTTTGTTTCTTACTTTAGTAAAAATTGTGAATTGAGCAATTGTGACTAAAATGTTTTATAGGCCTATCTGTTTAATACTGTGTGTATGCCATTTCAGGTACTGCGGAAAGGATACGCACGGCAAACAAACAGGGTAATAGTTTATTATTATTATTGTTGTTGTTGTTGTTGTTGTTAGTTTATGAATACACTGATTCCTTTGTATCCAACACAGGGTGCCAAAAGACACTGAGATGTACTCCAGTGAGACCTTCAGCTATAACGGTAGATAATAGATGATAGATTTACCCATTACAGATTTAATGGTAGATTGCACATTTACTGATGCTCCTTAAATAGCATTTTGAAGTCAATAATACTTGCATTTCATGTTTTTTCTTTTGCAGAATGTAGAATATACCTGTGTGAACCCCGATAGTTTTAGCACCTAAGTACAGTTCCTTTGTGAGAATTTGATTAGCAACCTTTAATGAACATCTTTTCAGACTCAGGTAACAAAGAGGAGTAATAAAGTTTTAATCTAGCCAGACTGATCAAAAGATTTACCTCAGTTGAAAGAAGGGGGACAGACACACTAGGGAGAAAGAGAGGGAAGGTGGAGGAGAGAAATGAGAACGCGAGACTCGTTGACCTGAATGATCTACACAAACAACATAATCTGCTTGCTTTTGTATATTTTGTGAGTTTACTATATATAGTTTATATGGCTTCTCATGCTTCAAGGCACATTAAATAACTGTTTATTACTCTAAATGTGCACCTGCCTTGTTTCTGTATTACCTCACTGGCTAATGCATTCTTATCAGTCTTTCAGTATGGATATTGTATGCTTGCTGTTTGTTTATTATGAAACAAACAGATATTTATGAGAGCGTGCCAGTAGTAGCCACATACCTTCATTTGTCAGCCATTTGATTACACACACTTGTCTTATCAGTGACTTTTATAAGTGACAAATTATTGTTTACATGCAGTCATTCTCTACATTGTTCCTTATTGATCGGTTTTTGAACACAGGAGAACTGCTGACTTGATACTGAGTGGCAGTTAATTTTCACACAGCATGAACACTGACATAGGCATGACTGCAGGTATTAAACTGGTACAAACTTAACAAGCTCAGCAAGTGCCACCCCAAAATATACCTCTAACAGAAACTGACCATTGATAAAGGTCTAGGGGATAGCCCATATAAATGCAAGGCACTAATAATTTTTAACAAAGTGCCTGGTTTATGACTAGATATAAACAGAAATGATTACTCGAAGTGTATGACTGAATTCTAATCAAACTTGCTTTACTTTGAGAAGACAAAAAGAAGCACGATCTTCATTACTAGCTATTCACTTGTGTTTTGTACAGATTTAAAAAAAAATGTGTCAACTCTTCACAATTCTTTATTACTTTAATACATACGTGTTTGTATGGCCTCAGAAGTCACAGACAGCTGCAGGACTGAACTCTGAGTGCACAGGCATGTTCTGCCTTGTGTTTCCAGCTCATGTTTTCTGCTTCCTGGGGGAGCAGTATGCCACCATGCTGGATGTGACGAAGAGAATGGTGAGGGAGAGAGGTGGTAAATCCATCAGCTCTGTTCTATCAGATAAGAGAAAACAAAGAAAATCTGTCAGATGTGGACAGTGAGTCACAAGCACAGGTTACTGACAAGCATAAAATTCCACCTGTGGCCACTCCCTTAATCACTCCCTGTACAGTCACTTCCAGAGCTGAAACTGGAGCTGCTGGTGAACTGTGTAAATTCAAGAGATGGCGGTGTTGAGCGATCCACTATACGCAAGCAGAGCCAGGTTGTTGACACAGTGATGCTATTACCAGTAAAAGGTGTTCAGGAGTAAGAGACACACTGATCTTGTCTCTCAAAATGCAATGCAGCCAAAAGTAATACTGACTAAATAAGAAATACTCCAGGAATACTCTAGGAAGATGGTGGTGGATGTGGTGGAGCAGATACCCAGTTACATTAAAACCCTGCAGATCACAAGTACTTTGTGCCCACCTTCATGGATACAGCATGTTAACATCTAAGCCCCTCATCTTTATACATATATATTTATAAGTCATTAAACTCATTGGGCGCTGTGGACATTTGTCCAGAATCAGCAGTATTTGTTGAATTCTCGGTGCAGTGATCTATCAACGTTTCTACTGACTAAAACAAACAGGGACCCACGGCGCCACACTGAGGTTCATCCAAACGCATGACAGTATGGTCAGTGAAAAATAGGAGCGCTGGCCCTTTAAGAAGCCACAAAACTCAGCCATGTTGATCCAGTCAGCCCCCCCCCCCCCATTGCCACGAACGCTACCAGCTTCCGAACAGGCTCGCAGGCTCTTCATTTCACTACCATCTTTACAAATAAATAAAATACTCATATTTTAAATTATATGGTGTGTAGCATTCATTTCTTTGATGGTTTGCAACTTCAAAGTTAAGCTTTTTTTCAGGATTAATAAATGGGTAATGAAAAAAACCCCCAGCAAAATAAATACAAATATAAATATAATTACACAAATTAATTTCAGAAATTAGTAACATCACAACGGTTATGTAGTCATTATTAAGTGACACTGAGTGCAGTCACCATAACATGACCTGCAGTGAGACACCAGATAAGTGGCATCTACGGAGAACGATGTGATGTGGGTTTCAGCTTTATTAGAAAATGTTCTGCGTGGTTGTGAAGTACATCACCTATGTACACGAGGGCAAATGTTCTCAGTACTGCACAGTGCCTTTCAGCTCAGATGGAGGTCCAGAGGACTAACGTTCCAAAGACAAGGGGCTCCAGCTTTGAATGTTCTGCCCCCTACTGATGGGTCTTGGGAATCACCAGTAAACTGGTAGTGGTGGACCTGCGTGTGCAAGATGGTTTGTAGGGCTTCAAAAGCTCAGAGAGATGAGGCAGGGAAAAGGCAGCATAGACATTTCAATGTGAGAAGAAGCTCGCTGCTACATTTTTAATAAATTGCAATTCATTTAAAGGCAAGCCAAGGCAAGCCAAAGCATTACAAATATCTGAGTGTGAAGTCATGAAAGCATGAACAACTGTTTGCGTCTGAGCCTCCTTAAAGTATCAGCCAAAGTCAAGCAATGCTACATAGCTGAAGAAAAGCACTTTTAGTAAGTGGCATGATATGCAGTTTGAAAAACAGTGTTTTGTTAAATATTATAAATTATTATGCCCAGATTGTGAAAGACAGAGGATTTAACAAAGATGTCATCTAACTCAAGATCTTTGGCGAACAAGGTTTTAGGACCAAACAGCAGAATTTCTGTTTAACAGGACTTTTTTTAAAGAAATGTGGTACTCATCTATCTATATCTTAATTCAGTTATACATGCAGCCACTAAGGAGGTGGCAGAGACCTAATGCTTAGATTAATTTGTGTATTGGCAGCATAACAATGAAAACTACGACTGTGCTGTTGATATATAGATGGTGAAAAGCAGGGGGCAAAAACTGATCCTTGTAGGACAGTTCCAGCAGCAAAGGTTAGTAGAGGATTTCTGCTTACCCTTATAGATAAAGTGGGACCTACCTGAGTAGTAAGATTTGAACCAGATATGAGCCATACCAAAGATGCCTATGGGGGGAGGAGAATATCATGATTAATGGTATCAACAACACCACTAAGAGCTAGAAGAATTAGAATGTTTAGGACACCAGTTTACGACAGCAGATCATTAGTACATTTTTCCAGACTGAAAATTTTTCCAGACTTCCCAGGAATTTGGACACAAATAATAAGAAATTGGTCTATAATTAGAGTACTAATTAAATAGATTATTCCTGAGGGTCAAGGCCAGGTTTCTTCAGAACTGTAGTCACTCCTGACATTTTAAGGGTTGCATCACGGAACAAAACTGGTTTCAAAGGATTTCTTAAAGAGCTGAGCTGGAGAGAGCAGTCAAGCAGGCTTCAAGAATGGACGTAGGCACAGGGTCTGGCAGGCAAGTAGAGGGGTTAGATTTTGAGACTGGTAGGAGCGAAGTGGCTCAAGGTGTAGTTGGGGTATTGTAGTTCTGAGTTAACAGGATGAGGGTGAGGACACAGATAGGAAGTACTGAAAAATGACAACAAATTTTGCCAGGAAGGCTTCACACTGAGCAAAGGAGCTAGGAGCAGATGCGTTAGGAAACTTAGCCTGTCTCTAGGCCAGTAGAACAAATTAAATCTAGGGTATGACCTTGTACATCAGTGGTCATACATCAGTGGACAGTGGTCATACATCAGACTCTGTACATCAGTGGACAAAGAATGTTTTAGACCATGTATTTAAAAGACACTATTTCATGGAAACAATGGCCTATTTAATGTCCTTTATTTTTATGGTGTTGCTGAAGATGGCAGCTACCCCACCATCTTGGCATGCTTTAGGGGTTTAGCAATGTAACTATACCCAGACAGGCTCATAGTGTTCAAGTGTATGAAGTCTCTGGGTTGCTGCCAGATCTCTGATGTCATCAGACTTTTCAATAATTAAATCATGTAACAGAATTGCTTTGTTAGTAACAGACTAAGCATTAGGAAGAGCAAATCTGTCACTGTGAGTTGTAATAGAAGTTCCAATCTCATCCATCTTAACAGAAATGAGAAGACTGTGATTTTGAATTCTTGCAGTAGAGTTTTTGATAAAGTAGCACATCTGCACCATATAATAATCGATTACATTATCCACCATTGACTGATGATCAAGTTGTATCTAGAAGATAAAACAAGGGTGCCAGATGATACTCAGTGAATGACAGTGTTCAAAAGTAACATAATTTACATTTAGCAGACGCTCTTATCCAGAGCGACTTACAAAAGTGCTTTGTCATTTACTCATAGAATATATGCCAGTACAGTACAGTAGGTTAGAATTAAACATACCAAGGAACTAGAATACTCTAGAATACAGGGATGAATGCTGATACCTAGAAGTGCAAAATACATAAGGTCTATCTTAAACAATGATAAGTACAATAAACAATAAGTGCTAGAGTTTGTTAAACGACATAAACAATACCCTACAATAAGTATTAATTTAATCAGTCAATAAGGGAGCAGTGTCAGTTGTCCTTTAAATATTCTGCAAATAGACGGGTCTTCAGTCTGCATTTGAAGACTGCAAGGGACTCTGCTGTCCAGACAGCAAGTAGGAGTTCATTCCACCATCTCGGAGCCAGCACAGAAAATAGTCTCGATGCTTGTCGTCCATGAGACCTGAAGCAAGGTATTTCAAACCGAGCTGTACTTGAGGTTCGAAGTACTCAAGGTACGGCCCTGGCTTTGACCATTGACCTCATGTATAAAGGGGCTGGTCCATTTTTGACTTTGAAGGCAAACATCAAGGTTTTAAATCTGATGCGTGCAGCTACAGGGAGCCAATGAAGGGAGAGCAGCAGTGGAGTAACATGTGAACTTTGGAAGATTGAAGACCAGTCGTGCTGCTGCATTCTGGACAAGTTGTAGAGATTTGATGGCTCTTAGAGGAAGACCAGCAAGTAGCGAGTTGCAGTAGTCTAGCTTTGAGATCACAAGAGACTGCACAAGCACCTGGGTAGCTTGTGAAAGGGTCGAATCCTTTGTATGTTACAAAGGAGGAATCTGCAAGACCGGGTTAGATTAGAAACATGAGTTGATGGTTGTGGTATAGATGATTCTATACCACAACTGTGGTATACAGTTGTGATATAGAGCAGTCACAGGAGGGAAAAAGTGCATGCAGAAAAAGGAATCCAAAAAAAGAGAGAAGGCATCTTTCCACTAATGCTAATTTATAATCCTAGCAGGGATAGAAAGCATGCACACAACTCCATATAGTCAAGAGGAGACCACAACTCAAGAGTTCAACTCACCATAGTAGCAATTCCAGCAACAACCAGTGAATGTCTGAGTATGAGAAGCCTCACCAAGCACTGAAGGAACCCAGCTGTAACAAAGGCCCCAGGTCTGACAGTAGGTAAATGTGACTCTGATCACCAGACCAAAGAGCAGCTCCCTGACAGAGCAGCCAAAGCTCCCATTTAACCTTCCTAACTGAAGGTCTCCATCACAGCAGCTAATCAGGAAGTAGAGGCTTACTCACAGTCTTGTAGATCAACATGGGGCAGGGCTTAAAGGGATTTAAATTGCCATTAGATTTTTAAATATTTAATTATTTTTAGTGCTGCAAGAAAACACTGTATCTCCATTTCAGGCTATTTATTTTGAAAATCTGATGTAAATGTTAATTATGCTTTTTAAAAAACATTTTAACATTTTGTTATATTTAGCCCAAAACAAAATAAAATGCAGAAGTTTTTCCTCTTGTCCTGTAAACCTGTTATTTTGGTATTCAGAGTATGATTTAATAACAGGTTAGACCTGGCATGCCCAACCACATGGTCCTGACAAAGCCACAAGAGGGCAGGAATACATACTCATACTCATCATGATCTGGATTTTCAAATCTTAGAAGCCACTTCTCAGCTTTGCATTGAATCTAGTTATCTAAGACAACAAATAGAAAAGAAATAAAAAAGTTTTGCATTTGTTTTCCATTAATTTTTTCTTTTATTTTTACATGTCTTGTATAGTTAGTATTGGAAACTGATAAGCGCAACCTCAGTAATCTCATTCCCTTGTATAGTTTGTGAAACTTGGTGTGTGTGTGTGTGTGTGTGTGTGTGTGTGTGTGTGTGTGTGTGTATCATTATGATTCATAACTCAGCCAAACCCTTTCTAACTAAATTCTTCAGCTAATTCTCTGAAGGGTGAAGAACAACACCACCAATAGTGTCAGGCAGGGAGATAATGTTTAGCTTTGCTAACATGAAATGAATATTTTAACATCTTTCTAAGTATACAAAATCATTTCTTTTCAGGCTGAGATCCTAAAATACTAAAAGGGGGGGTTGGCGGGGAAGCTACGTGCACTGATCTCGCACCATGTCCAACTAGCACCATGTCCAACTAGCACCATGTCCAACTAGCACCATGTCCAACTAGCAACATGTCCAATGGTGGTGCTTGCACCACTGTGGAAGCCCAAGGTGATGTCATGGTGTGTCACTCCACCAAGTCAGACAGGGAGGGGTGCAATTATGGCTGGATCAGTACAAGTTTCAACAAGCTGCCACACTGACAAGAAAAAAACAACAACAGATGAGACCAAATGAACACGTGTTCTGACAAATGTCTCTAAAATGAAGCACAGTTGCCAAGGACTCTGTGAGGGCTGGTTAGAGGTTATTCTCCTATGGGAGAGGCTAATTGGCAGTGGGATTTGTTTTTGCTTCAACAACTAGCAGGGCCATGTAACACCATGGTTCCAATACCAGTCACTATGAGGGCAAGGTGGCATCCATGAAACCTGGGTAAATACATCCAGGCCTCAATGCAGCTGTACAGGTCTGGCCCACTGTAAGCCAGCAGATGTAAGATGAGGTCTGCAGGCCTAAAGTGTTTTTTGTCTCTGTTTCTCTTGCTTAATCCATTACACCTTTACCTGGACTGGATATAAGATGTGCAACTGGTTGTCCAAAAAAATCTGAGCAGTATGTGTGGAACGTGCAAGTTTGCTGGGTCAGACATAACCTCTGTGGTGCTGGGCCGGAGGAGAAGAAGAAGAAAACAGTTTGCATTCTCCCCCTCAATCCTCTTTTTGTTGATCATGTTTTGTTGAACAAAAATAAATAAATATAGGCAACAACAACCATACAGTGATCTGCTGGGTGGACCTTCCTTTATAACACATATAATTAGAACAGGGAGCATCAAGGGATATAATGGCAGCCTGACACAGCACTCGCGTACAGGCACAGAGTCAGTGACCACACAAGCAGATCTATGACTCACATCCTACAAGGGGAATTCTAGCCCAAGTGAGAATCTGTGTTTGTGTGCAAGTATGCCATATGAGAGTTGGAGAACAGATGGGGCTAAGGGGTGGAGGGGGACGAGAGAGAGAGAGAATGAAAGACAGAGAGAGTGTGAGGGAGAGTGAGAGAAAGAGAGGGAGACAGACAGAGACAGCAAGAGAAAGAGAGCATGAAACAGAAAGTAAGTTTATTTTTCAGAATTGTATTTTCCAATTCGCACAACAAAAACGTCAAATACCACACCCATAGCAACACAGTTGTGATCACCATTACTAAAATAATTTCAACTGCCAAATGACAATGATAGCAATACTGAAAAGTGTACTGAACATGACAGTTTCCATAGCAACTGGAAATGAATTTCCCAAAAGATGCGGCAAAAACAAATTCTTTGTGGATTTGTCAATTATTCACCATGGACTATGCCCACTGTTATGGGTGTATTGTTTCACAGACTGAAATGTAAGTCCATTCCATGAGTTTTACACACAATATAACATTTATACATCATGCAAAATATACAGTAAACAGCACGAAGACTCCAATAAAAATTACCAATCAAATGCAATAAAATCAAATCAAATATTATATTCAAACTAATTATAGTGCATACTATATAGTCTGGGTGCGCTCATATGTGTGGGTGTGTATGTGTATGTAAAACTTGTTGAAAGAAGGAGTGTTTCTGTATAAATTACAACCCACACAGATAGTTAGTGTATGTGAACTCGCACAAGAGAACATGTTAGAATAAACAAATATGAGTGTATCAGACTTTCAGGCTCCCCTTGGATGTGAATGTCTACCAAAAGATTTTAGGATTACTGTATGTGTATGTGTATGTGTATGTGTATGTGTGTGTGTGTGTGTGTGTGAGTGAGTGAGAGAGAGAGAGAGAGAGAGAGAGAGAGAGAGAGGGAGAGAGAGAAAGAGAGAGAGACAGTGTGATTGATGACTTCTGCTGGTACACACCCTGCTCTGCTCTGAGCCCCATTTAGTCTGAGAGCCACCTTAAAATACAAAAGAAATATCACAAGACCTGTTCAGAGTTTAAATTAAGGTGCATAAAAACACCACAGAGTGAAAACTGTTCAAAGAGGCAGAGTAGAAGATGTGCTCTGAGATCCCTGAGCCAGAAATCACACACACAAAACTCTTTATTGATTAAGTAACCACATAAACATGCCACATATTTAATCTTCCCCACCTTTTATTTTATACACAAATCTACTCTTTCAAATTCCTTGGGTCTATGTCACTATTCCAAGGATTGAGTACTCCAGCTCTGATTGAAAATATATCATTTCATTATACTGAAAACAGTCTCTAAATCAATGCCATTTTGTTGCAGTTTTTTGTATACTAATGCCTCAAACATAAGGCATTCCTTGAACAAGTTTCTACAGGAAACCCCTTAACACACGCTCACAATGTTCTAACTGCCTTGTTCTTCCCTTGAAATCCCCTAACTTTATATTTAGAAGTTCATTTAATTAAAAAAAAAATCATGAGCTCCACTACTTAAAATTTACAGTTGAAAGTGATTAACTCATGATTATGTATATAGAAAAACTTAATATCTACTTAAATTGCAGTCACAATTTTTATTGCTGATGTATGTCCTCTGAAGCAACAAGAATAATCCATAGCAAAGATTTAGTATCTGCATTATACTTGAGATATTGCACAGATAGCAAAAAATTGCCCTGTTCTTATGGACTTTGACTGCTGCAATCATGCAGGGTTACACTGATGCAGAAAAGGGTAGAGGATAATCATATTCACACCAACTGACATACATTATTCACAGAACATCACACAATGCATGTACTCCTTGCTAAATGAACCCAGGACCTCAGTGTCACTAGCACAGTGCACTACCTGCTTTACAAGGTAAGCTACTAGATATCACAGGCCCTTGCTTCCACCTTAACTTTATTAGTTTCAAAATGTATGGACATGCTTTGACCCTTTTGACATGTCTCCAGATGGGCCCACTGCTTGATTTTGGAATATATAATTGTAGATTTTTCTTTAGAGCATAAAAAGTGCAGGTTCTTCTATACCGGAAAGGTCTATGTGATGTCCAAGTCTTATCTTCCTTTGTTCTGTGGGAAGAGTTTAACTGCTAATGATCCACAGTCATGTGCCATGCCATGTCAGTAACACTAGGATATTGTAAGTCTCTACTATACCACATAATGTAAAAACACTAGCAATGTGGTACTCAGACAGACTCAGCCCCAGAAATACTTTTAGTTCTGCAAGGATGTGTCGTCTTCAAAAATGTTACTTTCAGCAAAAGGCTGCAAATAACCCCATACAAGTCCACAGAAAATTTCTGTAGTTACCTAGCTAGCCTAATTAAACCTAATTAATTTCTTAACAGCAATAATTATTAAAGGAAGGATTTGTGTGTGTCCTTTCCAAAGCATATCAGGTTAATGTGAAATGAGATATAGGCCTATCTAACATGTTCACCAAATCGTTTACAGTAACACCTTGATGAGCCGTTTATCATTATGCAGTTGTGTGATGAACTCGTGCCAATTTCACCTCACGATGAGTACCTAAATGTAACTGAAAGTAAAGATTAGGTGACTCATTCTTCCTCCTTGTTGCACTGAAAGGACTCTCTGGTCACCTAGTGCAACATCTTGCCGTCGTACTAAGCAGCCAAGGAAAGAGTTTCATGGTAAAATAACCGCAAAGACGTAAGTCCGCACAAATTGTGAATGACTGCGTTAGTCGGTTATCAAACCCAACCATCCACAAAGCATACCTTTGAATACAGTCACTGCAATCACAAAAATATCTTAAATGGTGCAGGGGTGGGGCTTTCCTTTGGCATTTTCCAATACAATTTGTAGAATTTGCTTCTATAGAGTAATGCTGCTGTATGATACATTTATTAATCTTACTGGAAAAAAGTCCATTTAATGAAACTTCTATTAACCATAAAATGTATTATCATAGCAAAAAGAAGCTCCTCTGCGATGACCTACATCTTGAACATGAAACATGTTCAACATGAACATTATTCCTATAAATGGTTTCTTAGTGCATAATTGCTTACTGTGCGTCTAAAGTAATTTTGAGACATATCCCACTAAGGAACGTTATTGCGCGTTCCTAATGTATCTCCATTATTGAAATGTACTATACTGGACAGGATTTCCAAGAAGACTTTTTAATTCATAAGTACGAAGCATAAAGTCAATCTCCACATTTCTTAACTTTTCTGCTAAACTATATTTATAGCAACTGAATATATTCAAACTTTGAATATGTTCAAACTGAATATGTCACTTTCTGCGATAATTTAAGTAGGATGACCCAGAAGAGTCGCAACTCAATCCAGTCAGTACTTGCAAACAGTTGTTGCACAAAAGAGACGTGTTCTAACTTTCTCCTGAGAGTTTCCAGATGTGAGATGGGTGCGTTTTCTGCTCCGTGGAATCAACACTGGAAGAATAGGGGAACACGTAGGCTTTGGGACTATATGCTCGCCATCCCCGCCCCGTCCAGTGTACAGTCCCGAAGCATCGAATTACAGGACTCTTCCCCATATCTTACTGGCACGGTAGGTGGGTTATTTTTTTGTCGATCTGAGTGGGAGGATTCGGGATTTCGGCCAAGATGTGACAGCAGTGAAACGTTGTGCGAGTAAAGTAACAATTACCGAAAGTCGGAGAAAGGAGCGTCTGCAATGGCGGCAGAGGTACGACATTTACTTTTACATCTCATGATGTTAGAATTGTGGAGCCATTACCTGATTAAAATTTTAAGACATGACTTCTCAGCAGTTTGCGAGTTCGGCTTGACTGTTATAGCTATTTTCGGTTTCTCTGGTAGAAAAAGTTTAACTTAACCAAGATATCAGGCAAGTAAAAGACAGCAGTCATTTCAGAAACTCCATTTTGAACAAAATACGCGATTGAACATCTAAAGACCTGCGTGCGGTGGTTAGTGCTGCTTAATCGGCAGTTCTGTGTATTGACCCCGGCGTTATCAGCGTATTTGTTCCTTGAATACCTAATTTTAGGCGTCGAAAGTATGTGTTTGGCGTAAGTGCGTCTTACTTAAATGCAACAAACGAATCTCATATCTCAGTTTAACAACATCGCGTTCCAGCTGCTGTCTTTGCAAACAGATTCTCTTGAAATAGTTCGAGCTTTAATCAAACGACTGATTAGATATAGCTAGATGGCATAAATGTTCCGTATCGTCTCAAGGAGTGTCGGTAAAATTTGCTGGAGGCCCTTAACAGGTCTGACAAACCAGTTTCCTGAAGTGAACCATTTAAGCTACGTTAATTTGGACCATATGCTCCACAGCTGGCTTCTCTCAGTTGTGCCTGTGCAGACAGGCGCGCATATAGAAATAGACAGCACGAGGAATTAATCAGACTCCTGATTCCACGACGCAAGACTCAAGATGTAAAAACTGGCAGGACTGGGAACAGACCGATAAATGTGCCAACAAGCCACATAACTTGTCAGTGCGGAGCCTGGTTTACTATATGTCAAGGTCACGGTTTCGTAAATCGTTGAAATTGTTATGTCTTTAGGCAGAAACATGGGTTATGTTTACTTAGAGTGCTTTTTGTTGTGGACCTGAAGATTTCTGTAGGGTACGGGTTCATTTTATGTATTCATCGATCTTTTAAACGCACCGAATCTTACCTCCTGCAGCCTTGCGAAAGAGGGACAGGGTTATTCTCACACGAGCGCGCTAGAGGGTAAATGGTGCGAAGGAGGCGGGGTTGTCAAAGGCTCGACTTGCAGGTATTACAGGTATAGTAGCGTATTGAGGTGCACGCTTATATTGTCAACGGTTTTAAGACCCCCTGAAGACTGTAAGGAGCCGCAGAAACCTTACTGCTATGAGCAATGCTTAATATGTATTTCTTCTTCTTTTTGAGTAATGTCCTCATAACATTTTGGTTTAGGATTTTGGCTACATTTTAGTTGGTTTTTTTCCAATTTCATTCTGATAATAGATGACAATGTGACATCATGCGTTTTTTTCTTACGATCCACAGGACAAGCACTTATCTCTTTTACAGTAATGCCAGCAGTATCATCTTTTTAAGTAAATTCTCTTTGTGGCTTAATTTCAGTACTCAGATCTGGAGAAGGCCATCAACACTCTGGTCACAAAGTTTCATGATGCCTCTGCTGATAAGGGGCCCTCACTTAAGACAGATGAATTCAAGAATCTTCTTTCCTCTCAGCTGCCTAACCTTGTGAAGGTAAACACACCCAGATACTCACTGATACTCATTCACAGGGTGTGGTCGTGGATCCCTGTTGGGGAAACTCTAAACCGCCTTTCCTGGCCAACATGTTGAACACTGCTGTGGTAAGAGCAAAGGTATTAGTATTTAAGTGTTGCAGAGAGACATTGTTTAGGCGCATGATCAAGCGAGGTTATGGTGATGTCCTCCATTGCATTAAACTACAGAAATCTGTCCAGTATCAGTGTCTGGGTCACGTTGCCCTTGGATTACTCTCTTTATATGAGGATTGTCTTTCCAGTTCATGTTGCGTCAAGCTTTATGGCTGTCTAAGGCATAAGAATTTTTGGAAGTGAAAAAAGTTGAGAAACATTTGTACAACAGTTTTGAAAACATATAATCACATCCTGCCAGATTAAAATTCTTAAAAAAATAAAAATAAATAAATAATAATAATAAAAAAATAAATATATATATATATTGTGTGTGTGTGTGAATTGGTTCCTACTCCTACAGGTTTAAGAATTTAAACAGACTTAAAATACATAAACTTCAAAAATTAAATAGACTTAAAAACATTCCTGTTACTGTTATAACACTCTTATTTCAGCTACATCTGTATCCAGTCCTATTTAATACAATAGTAGAGAAAAAGTCATGTGTTTTGACTGAGAAAATGAAACTTGTCTGTCAGTGAATTTTATAAAACAAATCCTGTACTGCATTACCTTCCTTCATATGTGTCCAGGTGTTTTTTATAACAGCAAACACCGATGTAGGTATTGCAGCAAGACCTTCTAAAATGTTCTTTTAAGAGTTTATATCAAATTTCATAAGATGCTGTGTATGCAAGCCCTCTTGGAGGGCCACATAATGGTGCAAAACCTCATGGTTGAAATTCAGAATAGATGTACCTGAATTTCCTGCGTGAAACATTTTGCATGTCTAGTCTGCATACTTCAAATCTTGTTTTACCTTCTTCCTGCTGGGCCAGAGGATATTCACATTGTTGTCCTGATGCTGTTCCTTCTCAGTGATCTGAGACCAGGGTGGTCACTCTAAACTTTAGATTTTTTAGTGTAACTTTTTTAGAGCCTGTTTTACTTGTTAATTTTATTGTGCCTCAATTTAAATGCTACTAATCTTGTCCCTCGATAGAACAAATGACACAAAATTTTCATGCTCCCCTTAATGACCAGAAATTGCTTAAACACAGCTGAGTCTGTGCTACAACTCTATTTCTACAACTTATTAGACCACAGGGTCCGATGCAGGCATTGGGGAAGTGATGAAGGTCATGGGCGTGAAGGATGGAGAAAGCATAACCTTCAGGCAGTTCTGGACCCTCATCCAAAGCTTGGCCACCAACCAGTTTAGCCTGCTCAGCCATGAAAAGGTGTCCAAATGCACCTGCCTTCTACTCTGAGCCCTTGTGACGTCAACTGCAGACAAGGTTGAGCTGGAGGGCCGTCTCTGGGATCATCACAGCAACGAATACTTAAACTCTCCTTTGCTCTACATGTAACCGCTCCCCCCATAACACTAACCCCTCCCCCAACCTTTCTTTCAGTGGAAAATTTCCCTGATAAAATGTTTGCCACAAAAACTCAGTTCTCTCTTACAGTGAAATGCTGTGTAGAAATGAGCCATTTTAGAAATCTCAAGCCCTATAACTAACTAAAACTGCACAATGACAATGAAATGACAATGAATTGTGGTGAACTGTTATACAATGATTGTCTGGGTTTTTTTCCCTAGAACTTTTCAGTGGGATCAACAATCTGTCTTAACATAAGGTCCTGCCTTTTTAAGATGATGGTGGTCAAAATGCTTCACTTCATTTAACATCACTAGTAATGTCATGTTTAATGTGTCTGTGTTTAATAACACAAGCCTTTATCTTCATGTTTTCTTGTTTTAAAGTACGAGTGCCCTTTAAGTCTCTAAAACAATGATACTTCCTCAGAGGTATTGTCTTGACATTATTTTTTCATATTTATGTTTTGTAATCCTAATTTTTTGGCCACAAAACACATTAATATCCTGCAATTTCTAAAGTAATTAAAAGAAGAAAAAAAGCACTGTGCTGTTGCTGTCTTTAATATATAAAATGTTTGGTGATGCAGAATTTACCTGTCCAGTTTCATACACACATTTTCTTCCCAAAATTATTTTCAACAGAAAAACACACATACTTTCTAATTAGGTTATAAAATAGACATATAAATTTGTCTAGGAAGCCAGCTTCCAAAGAAATAACCTACGCAATTTTAATTCTTTTAGTAATGTATACAACAAATATGCTCCTTTTATAAATTTTATTCAATAATGCATTTAAACATTTAGGTACAGATCTACACATTTTCATAATGCTTTTGGACAGTTATGTTTGAATTACCTTAAGCGTCGGTGGACTATTGGCATTTCGCACTGGTCCTTTTTGGTCCTTTTAGGCCCCATAAACATGTATTTTCACAGCTTCTACTGTATAGCCTATCATGGTCAAAAGGTGCTACTTCTCAAATTCATAGTCCATATTGCTAAATTCAAGATACTTTTAAGTCTGAACCCTTTTACATCTTTATATACTGTAGTGAAAGGCCACAGATCTTTTCTGGTCATTTATAAGGGTCAAACGGAGATGGCTCAGTGCAGCCTTGAGACAGTTTCTTTCCCTCAGTTGTCCCATGAAAAAACTCCAGATATGATGCAAATGCATATTCATTCATTACCTTGACTTTGCCAAAGATGCCCAGTTCTGTCTCTTGGTCATGATCCACAACAGACATAATCTGTTTTGATCTACTGTAAAGAGAATCTTCTTTGGCAACCACATCATCTAGCCAGGTGGCCCTCTCATGCCTCATTGTCTCATTGTTGCTATCCAGTGTACATCCATAAAAGCCTCGTCAACCTTGGAAGGGCCAGGGGTCTTTATGCATCATGGGGTAGTCTCCCACGAAGGCAGAGCACATGACGTCATCTGAGCCTCTGTTTCTGCTGACTTCACAAGCAATTACACTCATGAGGAAAAGCGGGAACATGCGGAAGTTGCGTACTGATGCCGAGAAAACTGCCTCCATGAAGAAACGTCCCCAGTGGCCACAGTTAAACTTGCAATGCCTCGCTTGGAATATCTGCTGGCAGAAGTCATTAAATTCAGATGCTTTCAGGTTCCCCCTCAGTTCAGCTATAGTATAGCAATCTTTCTGGGTCTCAAAGGCATCTAAAAACTTATTAATCTCTTGCTGATTATTGCATTTCATAAATTTACCCACAAGGGCAGAGCAAAAGGTTTTTTTCTGCACTTTGAAAATAAAATTGTTTAGGACATAGTATGTCATCAATTACATTCTCTCTTGCATGGTACCTGATTTCAATAACAAGGTCCAGAATACTTGTAATGTGTTTAACAGAGGTTCCCTCTTTTGGTCGTCCATTGCTTAGCCATACAGGTAAAAGGTCATTTGCTGGGATAAAATCTGGTGCTCGCCTTTTTTCCTGTTTCTCAAAAAACAGGCTCCATGTTAGACCCTCTAAACAATCAATAGTTTTATATTTTTTGCGCAAGTCGGCAGGGACTTGTGAATCATCTCGCCTCTCCCTCCAGTCTCCACTCTATACAGGAGTGTCTCTCTGTCATCTCACCAGGCAATGATTTTCATGCTGTTGTCTCTCTGTCGCCAAACATCCTCAGCCATTGTTAGTTTCTCTCCACTGGAGCTTACAGAGACTGCAGATCGCATTAAGTGTAGCGTTGTCTCTACATTTAGGTTTCTTAGTGCCCTCAGAAGTTTTTTGGCAAACTGAATGTCATTTCCAAGATCACATCCCACCAGACTGACAGTTTGTATTTGCCCCCCCGACAGTTTCCATGGAACCTACTAGCTTAGCGATTTCCTCAGGACCCCAACCACCAAGCCTGGAAGCCCCATCACTTCCTTTACTGCCATGGCCAACCAGCCCCACCCAACTGACCTGAGACAGATGGACTACATAGCCCTCGATTACATGCAATGTCCCATTCTGGTAATTCAGCAATGTTGACCTAGAGGGATGTTTCTTGAAAAGGAAATGGGCAGACTTCACTACTACTGGATCATCCTCCAGGATAACTATAATTTGGTGGTTATAGTTAGTTGTTTTTTGACTAAATGTGATGTTCAACTCCAAAGATGGAGACTGCTCAAAATTGATCTTGCTTGATGGTTCAGTTTGATAGCGTTTATATATCAATGTATCAGAAAAGTACCCAACTCCAGATGAGCAAGTTTGTGGGAAAGTTAAGAAAGTTCCTTTAGATTCTTCTGGTCTTTGGATAAGAAATAAAAAAGATACCATCTGTCAAAAACATGAACTAAAATGTCTTATTCAGTAATTTAATACATTTAAAACTTCATGTAATTTAACTAAGATGAGCTCAGAAACATTTGTGATGAGGAAGAGTTGGAGAAGAAAAAAAACCTTACCGTGTAGCTCCAAACCTAATAGCTGCACATCTATTTGTTTGGTTTATACCTATTCAAAAAAGGTTCTTTGAGTACCATAACTTTTTAATAACGTCTTTAAAATGCTTCTAAATACAGGTATGAAATTTGGATTTTTGCTTTTCCTAAACAGGTCAGTAAACAAATAATCAGTGGTAATGGGACCAGTACACCTTGGGATCCAAACAGAACCTGTTTAAAAATATACCCTTCATATTATATTTGGCAGTCACCAAAAACCTCAGTGACAAGGAAAATTACATTTCGATATTAGCATAGCAAGCCATCTATATAATGCTACTAATATTTCCTCAGTAAAACATTTTTAAAATATTAAGGTGTTTATATTACCTTCATCAACAGGGTTTGGATCAAGGCAAACAGCACCTGGAGAACAAAGAAGGAGAACACTTGTAGTGCATTCATTTTTGTGCCACTTAAGACAATGGAAGTGTTCACTGAGTCATACATAGTCTCATACATAGGCAAATAGTACCACTATCTCAGGAACTGCTGTGTGTGAACAGAGGTGGAGGGACAGTTATGATATCTGTGTGCACATAAGAGAAGGTAAGTGTCATTTAACAAAGAAGGTGCATTCTACTCATCAGTTTTATAAGTTATTCCCTTCTCCTGATGCAATTCTTAAGAACTGACACATTTTTTTGGGAGTTGTTTTGGCTCTGTACTCCAGCATGCTGGATTTTGAAATAATACAAAACTGAAGTCCAAGTTGCCTGACCCATATAATTGGGCCACTGTTTAGTCAGTTGTTTCTTACCCATCTATGTGCTGCTGCATGGTGTTCATGCACTAGAGAGATAACAATGATACACAGCATTCTGACGTACTGTATGTGTTCTTTCTGTCCAGATGGGTAAGTGCCAGATGAAGGGTGGTGGCGATTGCATTATCTGTTGAATGGTTGGGATAATATGCGAACTGTGGGGAGCCCGCTAAGAGGGGAAGCTGTATCTTGATGTGCCTAATGACAAGTCCCTTGATGCTGAAGACAGGTGTAAGTGCTACTGAACAACACCCATTCAAACCACTGATGTCATTTTTGGCAGTGGAATGACGGCAGACTTCAGACTCCAAATGCATCCAAATTGTTTGGACAGTGCTTCACTTCACAAAAGGACAAAGATAGCAAACATAAAACTAATGTAACTTTGGAGGTGATTGGTAAGTCAGTCACATGGCCAGAATCCCTCTGAGCATCTTACTGAAGATGAGTGTGAAGGTAAAAAGGCAAACAGTCCAAGTTGTGCGTTACCAGGACAGGACACACATGGTCTGGTAACATCTATTAGTTATAAACAGGGGGGCAGTGTAATTAATATCTTATGCTATGTAAAAGCTGTTCAGATTCAAAGGAAGTCATATGGAGAACTGGTGTGTGAGTCGTGTTTGGAAAATTCAGTAAATATCCAATACTTGCATAATTCTTTTTGCAAAAAGAAGACTCAACAAACACCCTAAAGACTGTAGACATGCTTTTAGTCTTCAGACTGACCTCTTGCCTAGGCAGAAAAGCACAGAATTCAACCTGCCTCTGGTTCTAATGACAGTCCATTCTCATCTCAACCATAATCACCTGGTTTGGCTCCTCCACCTCAGAGGAAAAAGCCAAATTCCAATGCATAATCAGTACAGAGGTTTATTAGACTTTGTCTGCCAACACAGTAGTACATTTAGAAAAGCAGAGAAACTGGCAAGACCATATCTGACCACAACTGACCATAGCTGACCATAGTTGTCCATAACTGACCATAGTTGACATTAACTGACCCATATCTCAATCTGACTCGACCTTCTTTGGTCTCTACTGTCAGGCAGAAGACTCACAATAGTCAGTACAGCTAGACACAAAGCCAGGTTTTCCCCAGAGTTTTGGCCCTCATTACACATTAGCCTATAATCCATATCTTATAAATTAATTGATTTTCAATAATCACAAAATATTTAATCTATATCATATGGTCTCAAAGAGACCTAGATCAGTGTACAAATTCCCACCCCACACATCAATATTCTATATGTACTGTATATAACATTAAATCATATCTCCTCAGACTTTGCTGTTTTATATATATATATATATATATATATATATATATATATATATATATATATATAAAAACTCCATTTCAAAATACCTCTTGTTAATTTTATCTTATTTTAATTAAGTCTAATTTATTGATTTATTGACTTTATTGTATTCTCTTCATATCTGTAAATGGTCCTGTTTATCTGATCAGTGTGGTTGGTAAAAGCTGGTTTTGTTTCTGATTTGGACTTATATAGTTAGGAAGGTTGGAAACATATGCTCAAAAGCAACTGAGCAGTTGAATTTTGCTTATTTAGATTTGTAGGATGCTAATGAGCTGGATATGAAATAAGCTGCCTTAGCCTCATAGCTCCAGAGCAAAACTCAGCGAAGCTTTTTACACCAATACGTTCCAGCTGAGTTACTGGCAAGAAATGTCTCTATAATTTTTTACCAAGTTAATTTTTAAAAATCTTTTTAATTTTTATTTGCTTCTGATATTAATATGTGGATGCAAATGTGATACTTTCTCTTTAGTACATATTTGAGATAGGCTGCAAAATCCAAAAAAGAGTGTGACAGTGTTACCTTAAGACTGTGTTAGAAACCCTCCTTAAACGTCTTCGTGTGTGTGTGTTCGTCTGTGTTGCCACGCCCTCTTGAGCTGTTGTTCACCTGTTCTGTGTTAGGTGTAATCGTCTTGAGTGTATACATGACTCCTGTGTTATAGTACGTGTTGTTGGTGTTTGAGTTGTGTATAGCGTTTGAGGTAGTCGCATGTTTTGCATGCTCGGATGAATAAATCTGTGTCATCGTGCTTCATCCCTGCATCCTGCTTATCTTCGAAACGTCAAACTTTGCTTGCACTTCTTGTAGTGACAGTTGATAAAGCATTCTACTGTATAGTATAATTTTTCACAGTCAAAAGAGCTGTCATATTTGCTATACAAACAACAAAAGTAGAAACTCAGCCAGGAAATGATTCTCAATGGCTTCTTCTTCTCAATACACTTTTCAGCAGGGCAGTTTGCTTCTTTGAAAGGCTTTGACTATGCCATCAGGTTACAGATGTTGAACTAATTGTAATGTATCACACCGCTATTGGTGTGGATTTTTTTTACTAGTGTAAGAGTCATTGCAATGTTGATGTGACATTTTTGACACAGGAGTGAGTGGAGGAAAATGTATACACATCTGTAACTGTTTACAAAAAACTTTTTTGGGGGAGGGGGGAGGTTGTAGATTTGGGGCCAACTGTCACATAACTTCAGAAATGGCCCAATTGGATCAACACAAATTTTTAAAAATCCATAACTGAAACATACCTTTCAAACCTGTGTTTTAGTTTGGCTGTTCTAAATGGCTCAGTGATGTTGAGGTTAGGAGACTGTCATGTACCTATAATCTGAACCTTCACTTTCTTCTGCTATAGTCACTGAAGGGCTGATATGCCTTAATTTTTCAGATCATTGTCATGTTCAATGCAATCCATGCACAGCTTCCAGGCTGATGAATGCAAATTCTCCCGCAATATTTTTGGTTAAGGTGCTGCAGTCATTTGGAATGGAATTATTATATAAATTCCATTGTAGCTCACAATCTCCTAAACAGCCAAGATCCAACTTCATACCTCATGGTAGGGATAGTATGCTTCTCTTTACAGGTCTCGTTAATAATTTTATGGTTGTTATTATAAAGTTCAAGTTTGGTTTCATCACTCCAAAATTATTTTGTTTCAGAGGTTTTGAGTCTTCTCTGTATACTGTTTGATAAATTGTGACAGGACTGTTCTGTGGTCTGGTAGTAGTAAAGCATTTTTTTTCTCTCTACTGTGTAGCACATTTTTGCTTAAGTATCTCCTTATTATGAATGCCGAACTGAAAGTCACACTACTTTTTTTCCAAAAAACCTGTTGTGAAGGGGGAAAGCATGGAATGAGGCATGAACATGGGTCAGGTGTGTCGCTAGTGAACTTCATATAAAAAGTAAAACAGGATGCAAACAAAATAAAGACAGCAAACAAGCTGCTGGCAGGATGTTGTTGACACACAGGTAAGAGTGAAGAATGTGCAGCACTGGATTTGTTTTTGCTGTGGGCTTAAATAGATAGCTAAACAAGGGATAGGTGTGTGCAATAAATCAATAAGTGGGTGATTGGGAGCAGGGAAGGGACAGTGTGTGCGCGTATGGTGTGGGCTGGGTGATTATGTATTTTTCCTCTATTACTGCTGATTACTCAATAAACATCCTATTTGTTTTTAAAGCTTGTGGTTTATCGGTGGCATTTATAATTTTGGTAGATAATCTTTTTTATCATGTTGAAGAACTTACAACCTTTAAGAATTGAGAATGAATTAATATATTTAATTGAAATAATAATTGAGACTGAAAAATATAATTAATTTAATTACTTTTAATTTAAATAACTTTCCATGCTAATCAGGGTGATGCCCCAGTTAATCTTAATGATTTTGGCTGCCAATTTATTAAGTTCATACTGTTCTAAAGTTTATTTTAATGAATAAGAAAAAGGGGGAAATTGATTAATGTACTTTTAAATAGAAATCATGAGTCTTTTTCAGTATGTAAATATATTTTAGAACATTTGTCTTCTGTCACCAGATGAAGTGCAAATAAAATTAACTTTCTTTAATCACAATCTCTAACGGAATGTAAAGGCAACAGTGTGATGCTTCATCTTGTCTTGCCTTGTTTAAACAGGTTTATAGATTAGTCATGTGGAACTCATATGTTTGTTTCCAATGTGTGATATTCTCATGATTGACATTCACAGTAATTGGCTCAGTGCAAAATTCTTCTCTGGGTTTTGCACTGGGCCTATGAAGCTATCACAACTAATTTTATAACCACCTAATTAGCATAGCCTACCCACTGCCCCTATTCCCAGCAATCCTAGAGCAGCTAATAAAGGCAACAAGATGGGTCTACATAGTGCCTATAATCTGATCAGGATTAGGGGTGGTACTGAGTGGAAGACGGCCTTCAGTATGGCCTCGGGAAATGACGAGTACCTGGAGTTCAATATAGGCACTCCAGCCTCACTACATGTTTGATCCAACCACAAAAGAAAATTGAGGAATATGTTAATAATGTGCAGAGGAATAGAATTCATGAAAATAGAACTATAGCAAAACAACATTTATCAAGACAAAATGAACCAAATAAGATTTGTGGTGAACTGAGTGTGGTTAGAACAAAAGAAAGAAACACTAAATTATTAAAGCAACCTCTGAGAGGAACTAACTAGGATTGAATAGGCTACTTAACAAATGTAAGTGAATGGGGATACTTAATCCTGTACCGATGCGTAAAAAAACTGATGGTGACTTTAATGGTGTCGAACTGGTCATATGAAGAGATACAGGCTTTAATGGGTTCAACCAGATCCAAGATGTGAGATGTACATGGAAAATTTCAGTCATCCTAGTAAGTTTAAGTCTGATAGTGTGACATTTTGAGGATGTCTGTGCCTGTAACCTGTCCAAATGCCCAAAATATTCCCTTTTTACACAGATTTGTGATTATTCTTGAATGGCAGTTTAATACACTCGGTCATGATATTATGACAAAATAAAATTTGTCAAACTCTTTTGAAAAAGAGGTCGATGGAGTTGCTGGAGTAAAGTACTCCAAACCAGTAGATGTCACCAAGAGTCATAGTTGGGTGCCTACACGGTCATACTGGAGATTGAGAAGCTCACTAGTTAACTATACCATCAATAGCTTCACGCTGCTTAGCACCACATACAACATGAGTGGTTTAACTAAGTAGAAAAGATGAACAAGTTCAATCTCATGTTCTCAGTGCAGCAAGCAAAGCACTAGATGTCTCTGACGGTCATGGAAACCATTGATGTGATGGAAAACAACAGACTAAGCAGTGAAGAGGTAGTAGACCTAACCTGTGAAGGCTCAGAGCCAGCTGATGTTGATCTCACCAATAATGATTCTGCTGTGCTTGTAGATGAAGGTACACAAAGCAGAGCTGGACAGGCCACAGAGAGCTATGTGTTGAGCAGTGATGGAAGGAAGACACAAATCTCTCTTCTCTACATGCTAGCAGCACAGCCAGGTCTAAACCAGGAATGGTTAGTTGTCCTGTGTCCATGGATGCGTATGCAGAGATCATTGACAGTGGCTGGCTCATGGTATCAGTGTATCAGTGCAGTCAGTGTATCTGCGACTCCCTCAACAGGACCCACACCTGCTCAAAGTGCAGGAAGAAACTCACTTACAAGCAATATCATCATATATATATATATATATATATATATATATATATATATATATATATATATATATATATATATATATATCTCTGATGTCAAAGAAAGATGTATTTTCATTGACCTGTGTGACAAGAACAGTGCATTTTTACAAGTTTGTATGTTTCTGCCAAATTTCTTACCTACAGCCTTTAAAGCATCACCTGGATCTCAATGTTTTGTGATTATATGCCAGCACTTTTATGGAAGTGGTAGCTCAATGGTTATGGTACTTGACTTGTAATTGAAAGGTTGCGGGTTCAAGGACCCCCATGTTGCCAAGCTAACACTCTGGGGCCCCTGAGCAAGGCCCTTAACCCTCAATTGTTCAGGTTTTACTCAGTCATAATTGTAAGTCACTTTGGATAAAAGTGTCAGCTAAGTTCCATAAATGTAAAAAGGAAAAATGTCAGTGTCTATGGAGTGTAGCTATTCATTTTTTGTTGATTCCACAGATACCCTCAAATACAGATCCCTGACTACCTGAGATACGTTCCCAAAGGGGTGTGGGCTGAACACAAGGATCAAGTGGGCTTGATGAATTGTGAACCATGCTACAAGCAATATCCTCTTTCTAGTGAATAGGAAGCAGGCTAGAGGATTTCATAAATTCATAAACAGAAACGGGTGATTGTAGAAACAGTTTCTCCTTATAATACGCCTGTTAATCTGGTAAAAAAAAAGGCGGGTGGATGGGGCTGGAGGTTCACACAAGACCTTAGAAGGGTAAATGAAATAGTTATTCCAGGAGCTCCCCTTGTGCCATACATGTTTACTGTTGTTAACCAAACTGCCACTCACAGCCATTTTACTGTTGTTGATTTACATTCTATCTTTATCTGCATCCCTGTGCATAAGATCACACAATTTATTTTTGCTTTTGCTTTTAAATGAAAACAATATTCCTGGACCCCTTTGCCAAAGAGTTTTCTGGATTCACCCACTGTGTTTCAACCACTGCTGCCACTGGATTCAACCACTGTCACTACTGTATGAGACTCCCCATCCTCAATGATGCTACCTGAAGGCTGTATAGTGCACTGTGATGGCAATGCTGGCAACATGAAATGCTTAGCCATTGTTTTGATGAAACCTTTCATCATGTTCGTCAGTCACGACACTGAGGTTGTCTGGGAAGGAGTCCAAGTGGAAATGAAGAAAATGTATCTTAAGTGACATGTTGCACTTCATCAATTTGTATGCCTGAAGCAGACATTGAACCTGTTTTTCATAGTCAGGTGCTTTGTAGTTGCCTAGAAAGTTACATACGACATTCTCGAAGGCTGTCCACGCAACATGTTCTGCACCCTGCAGAAGTGGCTATCATTCATCACATCTTGGATTTGTTGGCCAATGAAAAGACCTTCTTTTATCTTGGCGTCACTTATGCATGGAAACACCTGCAGCAGATAAGCAAAGGCCTCACTTTACTAGTTCATTGTCTTAACAAAATTTTTCATTAGCCCAAGTTTGATGTGCAAAGGCAGAAGAAATATCTTCTTCGGATCTACCAGTGGGTCATGTGCAACATTCTTCTGTCCTGTCACCAGTTTCTTGCAGGGAGGCCAGATCTTTCTGATGTAATGCAAATCTCTTGCTCAACTGTTCCACTTGCAAAGGAAGCAACAATACTTAATGTAACCAGTTGTATCTCGGGTACTGCTGTCCAGAAGGCTGACTTCATCTCAGCATTAGCATCCCTCCACTTCCTACACTTCCTGGCTCTAACAGAAACATGTCTCACCCCTGAGAACTCGGTGACTCTGTCCTCTGCCTTTTCATTCACGCATTCTCCGAGGCGTCTTGGCAGGGATGGTGGAACAGGTTTACTAATGTCTCGAGAGTGGCGTTTCACTCCACTTTCCTTCTCTACACTTTCCATCTCCTCTTTTGAATTTCATGCCATTACAGTGTCTTTCCCCACCAAACGTCATATCATTGTCATCTACCGCCCTCCAGGTTCCCTAGATAACTTCATTGATGAGCTCGACATCCTCCTGAGTCATTTCCCCATTGAAGGAAATCCACTCATTATCCTTGGTGACATCAACCTTCCATCAGACAAGCTGCATTCCTTCTGCATCCTTCTGCTGTTGACAGCATTTGACCTCACCCTCAACCACTCTCCTCTGACTCACAAAGCGGGCAATGTTCTGGACCTGATCTTCATCCGCACCACCACAACATCGGACATCGCAATCACCCCCCTCCACCTCTCGGACCATCACTTTCTATCCTTCTCTCTCTCCCTTCCTTCTCTTTCCATCCATTCCTTCCCAATGTGTTCCTCCTCCTTCCATCACAATCTGCACTCCATAACTCCCTCTTCCCTTACTTCTACTATTTTGTCCACCCTTCCTCACCCTGACTCTCTGTCTTCTCTCTCTTTGGATACAGTTACAAATACTTTCATTTCTACACTCTCCTCATCAATGAATCTTCTGTGCCCTCTCTCCTCTAGATCTGCTAAGTCCTCCCAACCTGCCCCCTGGCTAACAGAACCCACAGGAGAGAACTAAGGACTGCAGAGAGGCGGTGAAGGAAATCTCACATAGATTGAGACCTCAGCTCATACAAGTCTCTCCTTTCCAAGTTCTCACTGGAAGTAACATCTGCAAAGTCATCCTACTACAGAGAGAAATTCGAATCATCATCATCTGATCCATGCAAGATCTTCACTATTTTTTCTTCTCTCCTTAATCCTCCCCCTCCCCCTCCTTTCTCATCTCTTACTCTGGAGGATTTTATCACCTTCTTTGAGGAGAAGGTTGCAGCAATCCGCCAGACCTTTTCCTCTATTCCCAATCCTCCAACCAATGTGCATTCCCCAACGTCCAACTCTCTGACTTCTTTTTCTCCTCTCTCCTCAGATGAAATTCTTCAACTCACAATGATTGTAAAACAAAAGTAGCCGTTTCTCAAAAACTGTATGTGATGTAAAAATTTTGAAGTCATTTCTGTGATCAGCATCAAAAAGTCTATTTGGAACAAACCTTGTAAACCAGTGAAATAGTGTATGGACCACCATGTCCTGTGCTTGCTGTCACAAGGACAGCTGTGTTAACAGATGAAATGTCTTAATGGATACCTGTTTTTTATGTAAAAGATGTTAGATATTAAGGGGGCCTTCTGATTAGGCAGTCTGTGAATTAGTGTGTGTGTGTGTTCCTTTTTCTCTTGGTTCCCCTTGTCTCGCTCTATCTCTCTTGTTTCCCTTATATGGGCTTTGTTCAACCAGCCATTGCCATATGCATGGGGAGTTGGTCAGTTCCTGATTAGAGAAGGTGCTGACTGTGTGTTAAGAGAACCAACCAACGACATGACCTTTTAGGGAGTTGTTTACAACCTGCTACCCAAACAACTGATCTTCACTGTCGCTTGTAGGGACTTCATGCCATCAACAAGTTGTCTGATCCTAGCATTTAACTGCTTTCTGTTATTAGAAAGGTTTAGAAAGGAAATTATTAGAAAGGTTTCAAATGTATATGGGAGTCAGTGAATGGAAAATGCGTGCAATGTTTGAGGCTTGTTGCTTGACAGCTGTCAGAGATGTGTATAAAAAGGAAGCAAAAACAAAAAGCAGAAATAACAACAGAAGAGCATGTTATCATTTGCAATGTAAAAAAATCATTTAAAAAATATTATGATAAAGAATGATGATTTATAACATTCTGTCTCTTCTAAGTCTTACACGCAGTAGTTGAACATTAAAACATCAACTCAGTTACATTACATTGCCTGACAATATTTGCTATAGTGGTCAACCACAGATATTTATATTGAGTGAAGAAGACACTCCTTCCCTCTGCTGTGGGTCTTTAAAAAGGAGTGTCAATTTGTCTGGCATGATTCATGTGTCAGATACAGATTCAAATAAGTGGTGAGTTTTGTAATACACTGAAATTATTACATTTATTAGAGATAAATGTATGAATGTTCATGCGATGAATACTTTAAAGATAGCCTGAGTATAATATTTACAATTTATATAAAATACCTGGAACTTTGTTATTTCAGATGATGGGGTGGAAGTGGAATTGGTTTGTGGGCTGGTGGCTGTGCTACTCTCTGATCTCTGTGATCACTGCTGAAGATCAACTGATACTGGGGAGTCCAGAAGATTGCAAGAATTCTGACTTTGTCCCTGGGTACAACCTTGGAGGAGAGGGCTTTGACATTGTGAAGATGGAGCGTAAAGGTTCCTATGTCATCGACATGGAAACGTGGAACACAGGAAACGGCAGCTGCAAATTGCATAAAAACAGATACTTAAACGGACAAAAGGAGAAGCTGCCCATTGCTGTGGTATTCTGGAGATCAATTTCAAAGTGTTCACAGAAGATTTCCAGCAAAATGTATGAGTCAAGTGAAGCTGTTGTAAAAGATTCTACCTCTTCAGTCTCAAATAACTGGAAAGTTGGTTTGGACATACCATTAACAGCTGGTGGATCATTAGGGGGCACCCATTCCCGTGAGGCAACCAACGCTATGGCAAAGTCAAAAGAAGACAAATTCAGTTTCGCTAAGCATGAAGTCAAATGCAGCTTTTACAGGTGAGGCATTCTTTGATGTAAAATGTTGAAAAACTTTTCAATAAGAGATTCATTTTCACTGCGTCCAATCCATAAATATTAATGGACTAAAAATTACTTTACAGCTACAAAATAGCATCACCACCCCCACTGCATCAGGAGTTTCTTCAAGCTGTGAAGTCTCTTTACCCCACATATGATTCACAATCCTATCAAAACATAATTGACAGATTCGGCACTCACTATACCACAGGAGTTGATCTGGGTGGGAAGATATCGGCAGTAACTGCCATCAAAACCTGTAACGCAGCAATGGATGGCCTTACAAACACAGCAACTAAGGACTGCTTGGATGTAGAAGCATCAGGGACATATCAAGGTGTAAGACTGAAAACAGAATTCTCTCACTGTCAAGAACTAAAGAAGAAACTGAATATTAAAGAAACATTCAGCTCAATGTTTGATGACCGACAAACAGAGATTACAGGAGGGAACATCAATGATGAAGACCTCCTTTTTTCCACTACATCTCAAAATGCTCGAAAAGTGTGGCAGGAATCCTTGAAGTCCATCCCAGACGTAGTGACATACACTCTTAAACCGCTCCACTTACTGCTGAATGATAATAACCCTGCTAAAAAGGGATTGAAGTCAGCCATAGAAAAGTATATAACCAATAATGCCTTAAAGCAAGTTTGCTCTGAGTCTTGTAAAATAGGGAAGAATAACAGTGCCAGAGACCGCTGTGTCTGTGTTTGTCAAAGAAGTACAAATATACTGTCCAACTGCTGTCCTGTTGAAAGAGGTCTTGCCACACTGAAGGTCTTTAAACTTTATGCTGAAGATTTATATGGAGATCAATTCTCCAGAACAGATGCCAGTGTGGAAGTCATATATGGTGATCTAATTATGCACACTGCAGTGATTCATGGAAAAGACAATCCTCGCTGGAGTGAATCATTTGAGTTTGGTTCCATCACGATATCTCTGAAAAATAAGCTTACCTTTAATGTGTATGATGAAGACACCTACTGGAATAGTGACCTTCTAGGTACATGTGATTTTGATCTTAAAAGTGGAAAATGGAGTGAGGTTTGTATGTTTAATCATGGCACCTTCTTTTTTTCCTATACTGTAGAATGTGCTCCTAGTCTACAGGGTCCAAAGTGTGCAGATTACAGTCCTTCTCCAATGGCCTCCTCTCTGGCTGAAATATTCCACTCCAGAAATGGCATTCTGGTTAAAAATATGTGGAAGCTTGAGACAGCCAGTAATCATTCAAAAAAGCTTTATTTCTAGAGCAATTTTGGAGGAAAGGAGAAAAAGTTTCTGCAGAAGTTTTGTTAAACAACTCAATTCAGATTGTAGGTGCCACAGGTGAAACTATTTTGAGTTATGAAATACCTTGATTTTCCATTTCTCCTTTCATATTGTAGTAACTGTAATGTTTATAACCATTGCTAGCTTCTATTTCTGCTTATCTGCAAGTTTGCTATGGTTTAATTAAAGCATTCACAAAGACAGACAAGTGAATTGTTATTGACAAACAGACTTTTATTAATGCAAAGTCAAAACACAAAATAGACTAAGTACATAAGTATTACATAACTGCATAATTAGTGACAGCAAAATCAGAAACAAGGAACATGAAAGCTAAAGAAATACTGGAAGCTAGAAAAGATGTGGAACATGAAGGCAACTGTGGTTCCTGTTGTAACAGGAGCACTAGGGGCTGTAACCTCCAAACTGGGAGAATGGTTCCAGCAGATCCCAGGATGAGTCCAGAAGCATGCAGTTCTGGGAACAGCTAAGATACTATGCAGGACCCTCAAGCTTCTAGGCCTTTGGTAGAGGACCCAAGCTTGAAAGTAAAAGATGTTCCCCTCCACAACTCCATCATCCAAGTGATTTACATGATTGTTTTCATTCTGTCAATGTGTCTACATGTGCTCTGTGTTTACTTCATCATCCTGATACCACACCCCTTGTCAACTTATCAGTTTCACTTATATCTAGTTATCTATAATAGAGTGAAATACATCTTGTTCAATGTTGCACATAATTTATAAAAGTATCATTAGTAAAGAATTAAGTTAAGCTATTATTAACTTGTTAAGTTCTGCAGTAAACTGAGCAACTTTTACTTCACTAAATTGTATTTGTTAAAAATCATACATGTATGCTGTTACAATAATAATACATACAGTGGTGTGAAAAAGTGTTTGCTCCCTTCCCAATATCTTATTTTTTGCATATTTGCCACATTTCAATGTTTCAGATCATCAAACAAATTTAAATATTAGACAAAGATAACACAAGTAAACACAAAATTCAGTTTTTAAATGAAGGTTTATTTTTAAGGGGAAAACAATCCAAACCTACATGGCCCTGTGTGGAAAAAGGGATTACCCCTTAAAGCTAATAACTGGTTGGGTCACCCTTAGCAGCAACAAGTGCAATCAAGTGTTTGCAATAACTGGCAATGAGTCTTTTACAGCACTGTGGAGGAATTTTGGCCCACTCATTTTTGCAGAATTGTTATAATTCAGCCACATGGGCGGGTTTCTGAGCATGAACTGCCTTTTTAAGGTCATGCCACAGCATCTCAATCGGATTCAGGTCAGGACTTTGACTAGGCCACTCCAAAGTGTTCATTTTGGTTTTCTTAAGCCATTTAGAGGTGGACTTGCTGGTGTGTTTTGGATCATTGTCCTGTTGTAGAACCCAAGTGTGCTTCAGCTTGAGGTCACAAACAAATGGCTGGACATTCTCCTTCAGGATTTTTTGGTAGACAGCAGAATTCATGGTTTCATTTACCACAGCAAGTCTTCCAGGTCCTGAAGCAGCAAAACAGCCCCAGACCATTACACTACCACCACCATATTTTACTGTTGGTATGATGTTCCTTTTCTGAAATGCTGTGTTACTTTTACGCCAGATGTAATGGGACATACACCTTTCACAAAGTTAACCTTTTCTCTCATCAGTCCACAGAATATTTTCCCAAAGGTCTTGGGATCATCAAGATGTTTTCTGGCAAAACTGAGATGAGCCTTTGTGTTGTTTTTGCTCAGCAGTGGTTTTCGTCTTGGTACACTGCCATGCAAGCCATTTTTGCCCAGCCTCTTTCTTATGGTGGAGTCATGAACACTGACTTTAACTGAGGCAAGTGAGGCCTGCAGTTCTTTGGATGTTGTTGTGGGGTCTTTTGTGACCTCTTGGATGAGTCGTCGCTGCGCTCTTGGGGTAGTTTTGGTCAGCCAGCCAGTCCTGGGAAGGTTCACCACTGTTCCATGTTTTCGCCATTTGTGGATAATGGCTCTCACTGTGGTTTGCTGTAGTCGTAAAGCTTTAGAAATGGCTTTATAACATTTTCCAGACTGATAGATCTCAATTACTTTATATCTCATTTGTTCCTGAACTTCTTTGGATTGCAGCATGATGTCTAGCTTTTGAGGGGTGTTTGGTCTACTTCACTTTGTCAGGCAGGTCTTATTTAAGTGATTTCTTGATTGAGAACAGGTATAGCAGTAATCAGGCTTGGGTGTGGCTAGAGAAATTGAACTCAGCTTTCCAAAGATGTGATAAACCAAAGTTATGTTTTAACAGCTGGGGGGGGATGTAGGTTTGCCTTTTTTTCTCTTAATAATTAAAACCTTCATTTAAAAACTGAATTTTCTGTTTACTTGTGTTATCCTTGTCTAATATTTAAATTTGTTTGATTATCTGAAACATTTAAGTATGACAAACATGCAAAAGATAAGGTATCAGAAAGGAGCCAACCACTTTTTCACACCACTGTACATGCTGTTAAAATTTCAAGGAAAATGAATAGTAGGGATTCCGTGTCTTCTGCAGTTCAAATTCACTGAACAATTTGTGCCAGATTCCATGTGTCAGTGAATCACTGTTATGGCTCTATCTCAGACGATCCTTGTGACCTTGATATTCTTTTTTATGTAGGGCTCTACATAAAAAAAACCACAGATATGCACATTCCACTGTGTTTTTATCTGTATAATGCACAAAGAACAATGACAAGAAAAAAACAAACCCAAAGAGCAGTGTTTCTTCAGGGTGGGCTTACGCCAACAGAACAAACAAAAATAACTATATTCAGTTCAACCACTAACTTCCTTTAAAAAAGATAATAAAATACAACACTCCTACCCATATAACATGTCTACTCTAAATCCCTTTTACAAAAACAGGATATAGAAAAGGCAAAAGATACTTGGCACCCATACAACTCCAAATAAAAAAATAACAATACTTACAATATACATGACAGGTGTAAATCTGTAAATCTCGGTACTCCTCTTTTGGGGTTTAAACTTCTGCTATCTGTAAGAATTCTAAGCTCCAATTTAAGAACTTATACAAATAACCACTCAAGGCCTAATGCAAAAAGCCACTAAATGTCAAGTACATACTGCTAAGGCCCTATCTAAAGACCCCAGGGAACATTACACTCAGTAGACACTGCTAAGGCCCTATCTAAAGACCCCATTGAACATTACACTCAGTACACACTGCTAAGGCCCTTTCTAAAGATCCTATAGAACATTACATTCAGTATACAGTCCAAGGCTCTATCTAAGAACCAAACTAGACAGGGAAGTACAAACTCCTAAGGCCCCATTCAACTAACTTTGGATAAAAGAGGGTAAATAAGCCCCTATTTCAAAGAAAGCCTATAACTAAACAGCAATGTACAAACTCAGAGCCCTACAGAATTGTGTCTACTGTGGTCGTGTGGTGACTACTGACCAAAATACAATGGCTCAACAACACATAAACAACATAGATATTTAAAGAGTTAATTCTCCCATTTGCCAATAAGGTTATCCATTTACATTTAGTTGGCACTTTTATCCAAAGCAACTTACAACTATCACTGAATACAACTTGAGCAAGTTAGTAAATTAGGGGTCCAACAGTGGTGACTTGATAGAGCTTGAACTAGTAAACCTTCTGATTACTAGTCAAGTACCTTAACGAATGAGCTACCACCACCAATTTCCATTGCCATGAGTCACATCTCCACATCTCACTGGTTCCTTTCAAAGTGCACTCGTGCGGGTAGCCTATAAAGCAAAACCTCAAAGCACAACAGCACGAATAACAATTTCACAACATCCAAGGAAGTAACAATCACAAATTTCCTGACAGATGACAGGAAGTGAAGCTGGGAATACTCACATCAGATTCCTAGAACCTCCATACTGTGGCCCTTCATGTCTGTGTGCTTTCACCCCATCTCTTCAGTCTTTAAACTAATGACTGCTCCTCCATAGAGCTGGTACAGTTTCAAGCAAGACACCCAACACTGTGATATCTTTGCTTGATTTCACCACAGAGCAGCAGTGTAGTTAATATCTTATGCTATGTAAAAGCTGTTCAGATTTAGAGGATGTCACATGGAGCGTGACCTCCACTTTTCCCTAGAGATATAACCAAAGAATGTTATTTCAAAGGCTGCATAAGAAATTCAACAAGCCTCTCTGTTCTGGACTGTCCAGCGTATAATCTCTACTGCAGAGATGTGTCGGATTTTGTCTGCCAACACTGTAGGACATTACAAAAGCAGAGAAACAAAAAGTGCTAGTAAGACTATAACTGACCATAACTGACCATAGCTGACCATAACTGGCCATAACTGACCATAACTGACCATAGTTGACTATAACTGACCATAACTGACCATAGTTGACTATAACTGGCCATAACTGACCATAACTGACCATAGCTGACCATACCTGGCCATAGCTGACCATAACTGACCATAGCTGACCCATCTCTCACTCTTACTCCACCTTCTTCAGGCTCTTTTATCAGGCAGAAGACTCAGAACAATCTCAATAGTCAGTACAGCCAGACACAAAGCCAGGTTTTCCTCAGGGTTGTGGCCCTCATTACACATAAGCCTATTAGCATATAACTTACTTTTCAGTAATAAAATATTTCATCTATACCCCATTGTCCCACATAGACCTATATCAATGTATAAATTCTACAAATGTAGCTTCACTTTCAACACAACAGCCCCCCATAAACTGGTAGATAACCCCAGCAACCTCAGATTAACCACTACAAGCTGCTCATGGATTCTGGACTTCCTCACTAACAGAACAGAGAACGTCAGGGTGGGGGAACTGCCCTTCGTCCACTCTCACACTGAGCACAGGAGCACCACAGGGTTGTGTCCTCAGCCCAGCCTTGATCAGTCTATTCATGCATGACTGTACACCCATCCCCTCTTATACTACAGTGAAGTTTTGCTAATGACACCACAAAAGCGGAACTGATATCTGGAAATGATGAGACTGCAGAGAGGAGGTTCAACATCTGGTCGGGTGATGTTTGGACAATAACCTGGTCCTGAACACCACTAATACACAGGAGATTGTTGTGGGCTTTAGGAGATCCAGGAAAACAACACCTCACCCCTTCCACATAAATAATGAAGAGACAGAGGTCAATGAAATCAGATTCCTGGGACTCCACATCACAAAGGATCTGACACGGACACTTAGCACATCCCATCTGGTGAAAAAGGATCAACAGAGGCTTTCCTTCTTGAAGAAGTTTAAACATCTTTCTCAGCTCTTAGTGAATTTCTACAGCAGGACAACAGAGAGCATCTCTGCTACTGCATCACAGTGTAGTACACCAGCTGCACTACAGAAAACTGGAGAGATCTGATGTAGCTAGTTAAAACTGCACAGAGAACTGCGTAGGACCCTCAAGACACACACTAATAGACCTAGGAGCAGTTTCTTTCCCAGAGCTGTAGCCTCCAATGCACCCCACACCACAATCACACACCCAAATCTGCTGAGGTCTGATGACAAGAAACAAACCAGCCTGCCTCGCCCACACCTTTACTTTACCACCACACTTTACATCCAGAACTGTTAATACTGTTAAATGTTAATTCAGTGGGTGTAATACCTACTGTCTACAGCTTACTGTGAAATTCCTCTTCACACTTCATTGTTTGCACTGTCCAAGTAGACTGTAGACATGTTATACACATATGTTACACTTCATTGTTTGCACATATACATATGCAGCCTTTTTATTTTTGTTGCTGTTTTATTTTATTGCTGCTGGTGTCCCTGTGAGCTACCAAACAAATCTTCATTGTGGACCTACAATGACAAATAAAGTCTTATACTTCTATCTTAAAATACCTCTGGGTAATTTCATCTTATTTTAATTAAGTCTATTTTGCTTGCCTTTGATTACCTTTTTTGTGCTTCATTTATATCTGTAAATAGTCCTGTTTGTCTCATCAGTCAAGTTGGAATGATAAAGCTGGTTTTGCTTCTATTTCTGATTTATGCAGTCTCACTTATGCAGGGCAGCAGTGGCCTAGTGCTTTAGGTGTTTGACTATTAGTGAGAAAGCTGCCAGCTCAAGCCCCACCACTGCCAAGTTGCAACTATTGGGTTCTTAAGCAAGCTCTTTAACCCTCAATTGTTCAAAGTGTATTCAGTCATAATTTTAAGTTGTTTTGTATAAAGCGTCAGCTAAATGCTGTAAATGTTGTCCAGCTGGTTGGAAATGTGCTCACCTTGCCATATAGGTCTTTTGTTGTTGAACAATTCTTGTTGAATTTTGCTTGTTTAGATTTGCACTGAGTTTGCAGAATGCTAATTAGGTGGTCATAAAATAAGATGCATTAATCTCATAGCTCCAGAGCAAAACCAGAGAAGCATTTTCCCTAAGCCATTCAAGTTGAATTCAAGATATGTAATATCTATTTAATTATTGTGAAGTTAGTTTGTAAATATATTTTAATTTTTTAATTTGGTTTAGACATTACTACTTGCATGTAAATGTGAAGGTACCTCTTTAGCACATACTGGAGATACATTGAAACAGGGCTGTGACAAATGTTGCCTTTAGATTGTGTTAAGAGATTGTGTTAAAAAAAAGGTGTGAACTTTGTATGCACTTAGTCTGGTGACAAATCATAAAGCATTCTAATGTATAGTTTCATTTTTCACAGTGCAAAGAGCTCTCATGTTTGCTATTTAATTGTATCACATGTCTGCTATTTAAATTTATAAAAAAAACATTTATTAACTTACCAAACTACTGAGCAAAATTGAACTTGTTACATGTAGCAGCATGTTTTGATGGTAAAAAAAAAAAAAAATTCTGATCAGACCAAACAAGTCCTGTCCTTTAAGACACTTTAGCAGACACTTTATAATAAACACCTTCTTTGTATCTACACTAACTGACCATCTTATTAGGTACACCATGTGGACGTCTCTATGTCAGAAAGGGAAGGAAGGATGTGAGTGGCAGGAGAGCACGTAGAACCTCTTTTGATTTTAACACAAAACAACAAAAGTAGAAACTCAGCCAGGAAATAATTCTCAGTTGCTTCTTCTTCTCAATACACTTTTCAGCAGGACAGTTTGCTTCTTTGAAAGGCTTTGACTATGCCATCTCTCAGCCGCAGGTTACAGACGTTGAACTAATTGTAATGTATCACACCGCTATTGGTGTGGTTTTTTTTTTACTAGTGTTAGAGTCACTGCAATGTTGATGTGATATTTTTACACAGGAGTGAGTGGAGGAAAATGTATACACATCTGTAACTGTTTACAAAAAACTTTTTTGGGGGAGGGGGGAGGTTGTAGATTTGGGGCCAAGTGTCACATAACTTCAGAAATGGCCCAATTGGATCAGCACAAATTTTTAAAAATCCATAACTGAAACTTACCTTTCAAACCTGTCTTTTAGTTTGGCTGTTCTAAATGGCTCAGTGATGTTGAGGTTAGGAGACTGTCATGTACCTATAATCTGAACCTTCACTTTTTTCTGCTATATAATTACTAAGATTAAGAATGCTGATTTATAATAGGTCTTCTAAATCATACTGGCAGGAGTTGAACACCAATGCATCACCTAAGGTACATTTGCACACGTCACAGTGTTAGTTTTAGTGGTCAACCACAGGTGTTTAAATAGAGTGAAGAAGACAGTCCCTCCCTCTGCTACGGTCTTTAAAAAGCAGTGTCATTTGGTCTGAAATTATTCTTATCTCAGATAAAGAGTTCAGTTTTCTAATTCACCACTTATTTGTCATTTGAATTACTTTAAAATACATTGAACTTTGCAGTTATCTCATATGATGGGGTGGATGCGTAATTGCCTTGTGGGCTGGTGGCTGTGCTACTCTCTGATCTCTGTGATCACTGCTGAAGATCAACTGATACTGGGGAGTCCAGAAGATTGCAAGAATTCTGACTTTGTCCCTGGGTACAACCTTGGAGGAGAGGGCTTTGACATTGTGAAGATGGAGCGTAAAGGTTCCTATGTCATCGACATGGAAACGTGGAACACAGGAAACGGCAGCTGCAAATTGCATAAAAACAGATACTTAAACGGACAAAAGGAGAAGCTGCCCATTGCTGTGGTATTCTGGAGATCAATTTCAAAGTGTTCACAGAAGATTTCCAGCAAAATGTATGAGTCAAGTGAAGCTGTTGTAAAAGATTCTACCTCTTCAGTCTCAAATAACTGGAAAGTTGGTTTGGACATACCATTAACAGCTGGTGGATCATTAGGGGGCACCCATTCCCGTGAGGCAACCAACGCTATGGCAAAGTCAAAAGAAGACAAGTTCAGCTTCACTAAGCATGAAGTCAAATGCAGCTTTTACAGGTGAGGCATTCTTTGATGTAAAATGTTGAAAAACTTTTCAATAAGAGATTCATTTTCACTGCGTCCAATCCATAAATATTAATGGACTAAAAATTACTTTACAGCTACAAAATAGCATCACCACCCCCACTGCATCAGGAGTTTCTTCAAGCTGTGAAGTCTCTTTACCCCACATATGATTCACACTCCTATCAAAGCATAATTGACAGATTCGGCACTCACTATACCACAGGAGTCAATCTGGGTGGGAAGATAAAGGCAGTAACTGCCATCAAAACCTGTAAAGCAGCAATGGATGGCCTTACAAACACAGCAACTAAGGACTGCTTGGATGTAGAAGCATCAGGGACATATCAAGGTGTAAGACTGAAAACAGAATTCTCTCACTGTCAAGAACTAAAGAAGAAACTGAATATTAAAGAAACATTCAGCTCAATGTTTGATGACCGACAAACAGAGATTACAGGAGGGAACATCAATGATGAAGACCTCCTTTTTTCCACTACATCTCAAAATGCTCGAAAAGTGTGGCTGGAATCCTTGAAGTCCATCCCAGACGTAGTGACATACACTCTTAAACCCCTCCACTTACTGCTGAATGATAATAACCCTGCTAAAAAGGGATTGAAGTCAGCCATAGAAAAGTATATAAGGAATAATGCCTTAAAGCAAGTTTGCTCTGAATCTTGTAAAATAGGGAAGAATAACAGTGCCAGAGACCGCTGTGTCTGTGTTTGTCAAAGAAGTACAAATATACTGTCCAACTGCTGTCCTACTGAAAGAGGTCTTGCCACACTGAAGGTCTTTAAACTTTATGCTAAAGATTTATATGGAGATACATTCTCCAGAACAGATGCCAGTGTGGAAGTCATATATGGTGATCTAATTAGGCGCACTGCAGTGATTTATGAAAATGACAATCCTCGCTGGAGTGAATCATTTAAGTTTGGTTCCATCACGATATCTCTGAAAAATAAGCTTACCTTTAATGTGTATGATGAAGACACCTACTGGAATAGTGACCTTCTAGGTACATGTGATTTTGATCTTAAAAGTGGAAAATGGAGTGAGGTTTGTATGTTTAAGTATGGCACCTTCTTTTTTTCCTATACTGTAGAATGTGCTCCTAGTCTACAGGGTCCAAAGTGTGCAGATTACAGTCCTTCTCCAATGGCCTCCTCTCTGGCTGAAATATTCAACTCCAGAAATGGCATTCTGGCTAAAAATATGTGGAAGCTTGAGACAGCCAGTAATCATTCAAAAAAGCTTTATTTCTAGAGCAATTTTGGAGGAAAGGAGAAAAAGTTTCTGCAGAAGTTTTGTTAAACAACTCAATTCAGATTGTAGGTGCCACAGGTGAAACTATTTTGAGTTATGAAATACCTTGATTTTCCATTTCTCCTTTCATATTGTAGTAACTGTAATGTTTATAACCATTGCTAGCTTCTATTTCTGCTTATCTGCAAGTTTGCTATGGTTTAATTAAAGCATTCACAAAGACAGACAAGTGAATTGTTATTGACAAACAGACTTTTATTAATGCAAAGTCAAAACACAAAATAGACTAAGTACATAAGTATTACATAACTGCATAATTAGTGACAGCAAAATCAGAAACAAGGAACATGAAAGCTAAAGAAATACTGGAAGCTAGAAAAGATGTGGAACATGAAGGCAACTGTGGTTCCTGTTGTAACAGGAGCACTAGGGGCTGTAACCTCCAAACTGGGAGAATGGTTCCAGCAGATCCCAGGATGAGTCCAGAAGCATGCAGTTCTGGGAACAGCTAAGATACTATGCAGGACCCTCAAGCTTCTAGGCCTTTGGTAGAGGACCCAAGCTTGAAAGTAAAAGATGTTCCCCTCCACAACTCCATCATCCAAGTGATTTACATGATTGTTTTCATTCTGTCAATGTGTCTACATGTGCTCTGTGTTTACTTCATCATCTTGATACCACACCCCTTGTCAACTTATCAGTTTCACTTATATCTAGTTATCTATAATAGAGTGAAATACATCTTGTTCAATGTTGCACATAATTTATAAAAGTATCATTAGTAAAGAATTAAGTTAAGCTATTATTAACTTGTTAAGTTCTGCAGTAAACTGAGCAACTTTTACTTCACTAAATTGTATTTGTTAAAAATCATACATGTATGCTGTTACAATAATAATACATACAGTGGTGTGAAAAAGTGTTTGCTCCCTTCCCAATATCTTATTTTTTGCATATTTGCCACATTTCAATGTTTCAGATCATCAAACAAATTTAAATATTAGACAAAGATAACACAAGTAAACACAAAATTCAGTTTTTAAATGAAGGTTTATTTTTAAGGGGAAAACAATCCAAACCTACATGGTCCTGTGTGAAAAAGGGATTACCCCTTAAAGCTAATAACTGGTTGGGTCACCCTTAGCAGCAACAAGTGCAATCAAGTGTTTGCAATAACTGGCAATGAGTCTTTTACAGCACTGTGGAGGAATTTTGGCCCACTCATTTTTGCAGAATTGTTATAATTCAGCCACATGGGCGGGTTTCTGAGCATGAACTGCCTTTTTAAGGTCATGCCACAGCATCTCAATCGGATTCAGGTCAGGACTTTGACTAGGCCACTCCAAAGTGTTCATTTTGGTTTTCTTAAGCCATTTAGAGGTAGACTTGCTGGTGTGTTTTGGATCATTGTCCTGCTGTAGAACCCAAGTGTGCTTCAGCTTGAGGTCACAAACAAATGGCTGGACATTCTCCTTCAGGATTTTTTGGTAGACAGCAGAATTCATGTTTCCATGTACCACAGCAAGTCTTCCAGGTCCTGAAGCAGCAAAACAGCCCCAGACCATTACACTACCACCACCATATTTTACTGTTGGTATGATGTTCCTTTTCTGAAATGCTGTGTTACTTTTACGCCAGATGTAATGGGACATACACCTTTCACAAAGTTAACCTTTTCTCTCATCAGTCCACAGAGTATTTTCCCAAAGGTCTTGGGATCATCAAGATGTTTTCTGGCAAAACTGAGATGAGCCTTTGTGTTGTTTTTGCTCAGCAGTGGTTTTCGTCTTGGTACTCTGCCATGCAGGCCATTGTTACCCAGCCTCTTATGGTGGAGTCATGAACACTGACTTTAACTGAGGCAAGTGAGGCCTGCAGTTCTTTGGATGTTGTTGTGGGGTCTTTTGTGACCTCTTGGATGAGTCGTCGCTGCGCTCTTGGGGTAGTTTTGGTCAGCCAGCCAGTCCTGGGAAGGTTCACCACTGTTCCATGTTTTCGCCATTTGTGGATAATGGCTCTCACTGTGGTTTGCTGTAGTCGTAAAGCTTTAGAAATGGCTTTATAACATTTTCCAGACTGATAGATCTCAATTACTTTATATCTCATTTGTTCCTGAACTTCTTTGGATTGCAGCATGATGTCTAGCTTTTGAGGGGTGTTTGGTCTACTTCACTTTGTCAGGCAGGTCTTATTTAAGTGATTTCTTGATTGAGAACAGGTATAGCAGTAATCAGGCTTGGGTGTGGCTAGAGAAATTGAACTCAGCTTTCCAAAGATGTGATAAACCACAGTTATGTTTTAACAGCTGGGGGGGATGTAGGTTTGCCTTTTTTTCTCTTAATAATTAAAACCTTCATTTAAAAAACTGAATTTTCTGTTTACTTGTGTTATCTTTGTCTAATATTTAAATTTGTTTGATTATCTGAAACATTTAAGTATGACAAACATGCAAAAGATAAGGTATCAGGAAGGAGCCAACCACTTTTTCACACCACTGTACATGCTGTTAAAATTTCAAGGAAAATGAATAGTAGGGATTCCGTGTCTTCTGCAGTTCAAATTCACTGAACAATTTGTGCCAGATTCCATGTGTCAGTGAATCACTGTTATGGCTCTATCTCAGACGATCCTTGTGACCTTGATATTCTTTTTTATGTAGGGCTCTACATAAAAACCCCCACAGATATGCACATTCCACTGTGTTTTTATCTGTATAATGCACAAAGAACAATTACAAGAAAAAAACAAACCCAAAGAGCAGTGTTTCTTCAGGGTGGGCTTACACCAACAGAACAAACAAAAATAACTAAATTCAGTTCAACCACTAACTTCCTTTAAAAAAGATAATAAAATACAACACTCCTACCCATATAACATGTCTACTCTAAATCCCTTTTACAAAAACAGGATATAGAAAAGGCAAAAGATACTTGGCACCCATACAACTCCAAATAAAAAAAGAACAATACTTACAATTTACATGACAAGTGTAAATCTGTAAATCTCGGTACTCCTCTTTTGGGGTTTAAACTTCTGCTATCTGTAAGAATTCTAAGCTCCAATTTAAGAACTTTTACAAATAACCACTCAAGGCCTAATGCAAAAAGCCACTAAATGTCAAGTACATACTGCTAAGGCCCTATCTAAAGACCCCAGGGAACATTACACTCAGTACACACTGCTAAGGCCCTATCTAAAGACCCTATGAAACAATACACTCAGTACACACTGCTAAGGCCCTATCTAAAGACCCCAGGGAACATTACACTCAGTACACACTGCTAAGGCCCTATCTAAAGACACTATGGAACATTACACTCATTACACACTGCTAAGGCCCTATCTAAAGACCCTATAGAACATTACACTCAGTACACACTGCTAAGGCCCTATCTAAAGACCCTATGGAACATTACACTCAGTACACACTGCTAAGGCCCTATCTAAAGACCCCATGGAACATTACACTCAATACACACTGCTAAGGCCCTATCTAAAGACACTATGGAACATTACACTCAGTACACACTGCTAAGGCCCTATCTAAAGACCCCATGGAACATTACACTCAGTACACACTGCTAAGGCCCTATCTAAAGACACTATGAAACATTACACTCAGTACACACTGCTAAGGCCCTATCTAAAGACACTTTGGAACATTACACTCAGTACACACTGCTAAGGCCCTATCTAAAGACCCCATGGAACATTACACTCAATACACACTGCTAAGGCCCTATCTAAAGACCCTATGGAAAATTACACTCAGTACACACTGCTAAGGCCCTATCTAAAGACCCCATGGAACATTACACTCAGTACACACTGCTAAGGCCCTATCTAAAGACACTATGAAACATTACACTCAGTACACACTGCTAAGTCCCTATGTAAAGACCCTATGGAACATTACACTCAGTACACACTACTAAGGCCCTATCTAAAGACACTATGGAACATTACACTCAGTACACACTGCTACGGCCCTATCTAAAGACACTATGAAACATTACACTCAGTACACACTGCTAAGTCCCTATCTAAAGACCCTATGGAACATTACACTCAGTACACACTGCTACGGCCCTATCTAAAGACACTATGAAGCATTACACTCAGTACACACTGCTAAGTCCCTATCTAAAGACTCTATGGAACATTACACACAGTACACACTACTAAGGCCCTATCTAAAGACACTATGGAACATTACACTCAGTACACACTGCTACGGCCCTATCTAAAGACACTATGAAACATTACATTCAGTACACACTGCTAAGGCCTTATCTAAAGACCCTATGGAACATTACACTCAGTAGACACTGCTAAGGCCCTATCTAAAGACACTATGAAACATTACACTCAGTACACACTGCTAAGGCCCTATCTAAAGACCCTATGGAACATTACACTCAGTAGACACTGCTAAGGCCCTATCTAAAGACCCTATGGAACATTACACTCAGTACACACTGCTAAGGCCCTATCTAAAGACCCTATGGAATATTACACTCAGTAGACACTGCTAAGGCCCTATCTAAAGACCCCATGGAACATTACACTCAGTACACACTGCTAAGGCCCTATCTAAAGACCCCATGGAACATTACACTCAGTACACACTGCTAAGGCCCTATCTAAAGATCCTATAGAACATTACATTCGGTATACAGTCCAAGGCTCTATCTAAGAACCAAACTAGACAGGGAAGTACAAACTCCTAAGGCCCCATTCAACTAACCTTGGATGAAAGGGGGTAAATAAGCCCCTATTTCAAAGAAAGCCTATAACTAAACAGCAATGTACAAATTCAGAGCCCTACAGAATTGTGTCTACTGTGGTCGTGTGGTGACTACTGACCAAAATACAATGGCTCAACAACACATAAACAACATAGATATTTAAAGAGTTAATTCTCCCATTTGCCAATAAGGTTATCCATTTACATTTAGTTGGCACTTTTATCCAAAGCAACTTACAACTATCACTGAATACAACTTGAGCAAGTTAGTAAATTAGGGGTCCAACAGTGGTGACTTGATAGAGCTTGAACTAGTAAACCTTCTGATTACTAGTCAAGTACCTTAACGAATGAGCTACCACCACCAATTTCCATTGCCATGAGTCACATCTCCACATCTCACTGGTTCCTTTCAAAGTGCACTCGTGCGGGTAGCCTATAAAGCAAAACCTCAAAGCACAACGGCACGAATAACAATTTCACAACATCCAAGGAAGTAACAATCACAAATTTCCTGACAGATGACAGGAAGTGAAGCTGGGAATACTCACATCAGATTCCTAGAACCTCCATACTGTGGCCCTTCATGTCTGTGTGCTTTCACCCCATCTCTTCAGTCTTTAAACTAATGACTGCTCCTCCATAGAGCTGGTACAGTTTCAAGCAAGACACCCAACACTGTGATATCTTTGCTTGATTTCACCACAGAGCAGCAGTGTAGTTAATATCTTATGCTATGTAAAAGCTGTTCAGATTTAGAGGATGTCACATGGAGCGTGACCTCCACTTTTCCCTAGAGATATAACCAAAGAATGTTATTTCAAAGGCTGCATAAGAAATTCAACAAGCCTCTCTGTTCTGGACTGTCCAGCGTATAATCTCTACTGCAGAGATGTGTCGGATTTTGTCTGCCAACTCTGTAGGACATTACAAAAGCAGAGAAACAAAAAGTGCTAGTAAGACTATAACTGACCATAACTGACCATAGCTGACCATAACTGGCCATAACTGACCATAACTGACCATAGTTGACTATAACTGACCATAACTGACCATAGTTGACTATAACTGGCCATAACTGACCATAACTGACCATAGCTGACCCATCTCTCACTCTTACTCCACCTTCTTCAGGCTCTTTTATCAGGCAGAAGACTCAGAACAATCTCAATAGTCAGTACAGCCAGACACAAAGCCAGGTTTTCCTCAGGGTTGTGGCCCTCATTACACATAAGCCTATTAGCATATAACTTACTTTTCAGTAATAAAATATTTCATCTATACCCCATTGTCCCACATAGACCTATATCAATGTATAAATTCTACAAATGTAGCTTCACTTTCAACACAACAGCCCCCCATAAACTGGTAGATAACCCCAGCAACCTCAGATTAACCACTACAAGCTGCTCATGGATTCTGGACTTCCTCACTAACAGAACAGAGAACGTCAGGGTGGGGGAACTGCCCTTCGTCCACTCTCACACTGAGCACAGGAGCACCACAGGGTTGTGTCCTCAGCCCAGCCTTGATCAGTCTATTCATGCATGACTGTACACCCATCCCCTCTTATACTACAGTGAAGTTTTGCTAATGACACCACAAAAGCGGAACTGATATCTGGAAATGATGAGACTGCAGAGAGGAGGTTCAACATCTGGTCGGGTGATGTTTGGACAATAACCTGGTCCTGAACACCACTAATACACAGGAGATTGTTGTGGGCTTTAGGAGATCCAGGAAAACAACACCTCACCCCTTCCACATAAATAATGAAGAGACAGAGGTCAATGAAATCAGATTCCTGGGACTCCACATCACAAAGGATCTGACACGGACACTTAGCACATCCCATCTGGTGAAAAAGGATCAACAGAGGCTTTCCTTCTTGAAGAAGTTTAAACATCTTTCTCAGCTCTTAGTGAATTTCTACAGCAGGACAACAGAGAGCATCTCTGCTACTGCATCACAGTGTAGTACACCAGCTGCACTACAGAAAACTGGAGAGATCTGATGTAGCTAGTTAAAACTGCACAGAGAACTGCGTAGGACCCTCAAGACACACACTAATAGACCTAGGAGCAGTTTCTTTCCCAGAGCTGTAGCCTCCAATGCACCCCACACCACAATCACACACCCAAATCTGCTGAGGTCTGATGACAAGAAACAAACCAGCCTGCCTCGCCCACACCTTTACTTTACCACCACACTTTACATCCAGAACTGTTAATACTGTTAAATGTTAATTCAGTGGGTGTAATACCTACTGTCTACAGCTTACTGTGAAATTCCTCTTCACACTTCATTGTTTGCACTGTCCAAGTAGACTGTAGACATGTTATACACATATGTTACACTTCATTGTTTGCACATATACATATGCAGCCTTTTTATTTTTGTTGCTGTTTTATTTTATTGCTGCTGGTGTCCCTGTGAGCTACCAAACAAATCTTCATTGTGGACCTACAATGACAAATAAAGTCTTATGCTTCTATCTTAAAATACCTCTGGGTAATTTCATCTTATTTTAATTAAGTCTATTTTGCTTGCCTTTGATTACCTTTTTTGTGCTTCATTTATATCTGTAAATAGTCCTGTTTGTCTCATCAGTCAAGTTGGAATGATAAAGCTGGTTTTGCTTCTATTTCTGATTTATGCAGTCTCACTTATGCAGGGCAGCAGTGGCCTAGTGCTTTAGGTGTTTGACTATTAGTGAGAAAGCTGCCAGCTCAAGCCCCACCACTGCCAAGTTGCAACTATTGGGTTCTTAAGCAAGCTCTTTAACCCTCAATTGTTCAAAGTGTATTCAGTCATAATTTTAAGTTGTTTTGTATAAAGCGTCAGCTAAATGCTGTAAATGTTGTCCAGCTGGTTGGAAATGTGCTCACCTTGCCATATAGGTCTTTTGTTGTTGAACAATTCTTGTTGAATTTTGCTTGTTTAGATTTGCACTGAGTTTGCAGAATGCTAATTAGGTGGTCATAAAATAAGATGCATTAATCTCATAGCTCCAGAGCAAAACCAGAGAAGCATTTTCCCTAAGCCATTCAAGTTGAATTCAAGATATGTAATATCTATTTAATTATTGTGAAGTTAGTTTGTAAATATATTTTAATTTTTTAATTTGGTTTAGACATTACTACTTGCATGTAAATGTGAAGGTACCTCTTTAGCACATACTGGAGATACATTGAAACAGGGCTGTGACAAATGTTGCCTTTAGATTGTGTTAAGAGATTGTGTTAAAAAAAAGGTGTGAACTTTGTATGCACTTAGTCTGGTGACAAATCATAAAGCATTCTAATGTATAGTTTCATTTTTCACAGTGCAAAGAGCTCTCATGTTTGCTATTTAATTGTATCACATGTCTGCTATTTAAATTTATAAAAAAAACATTTATTAACTTACCAAACTACTGAGCAAAATTGAACTTGTTACATGTAGCAGCATGTTTTGATGGTAAAAAAAAAAAAAAATTCTGATCAGACCAAACAAGTCCTGTCCTTTAAGACACTTTAGCAGACACTTTATAATAAACACCTTCTTTGTATCTACACTAACTGACCATCTTATTAGGTACACCATGTGGACGTCTCTATGTCAGAAAGGGAAGGAAGGATGTGAGTGGCAGGAGAGCACGTAGAACCTCTTTTGATTTTAACACAAAACAACAAAAGTAGAAACTCAGCCAGGAAATAATTCTCAGTTGCTTCTTCTTCTCAATACACTTTTCAGCAGGACAGTTTGCTTCTTTGAAAGGCTTTGACTATGCCATCTCTCAGCCGCAGGTTACAGACGTTGAACTAATTGTAATGTATCACACCGCTATTGGTGTGGTTTTTTTTTTACTAGTGTTAGAGTCACTGCAATGTTGATGTGATATTTTTACACAGGAGTGAGTGGAGGAAAATGTATACACATCTGTAACTGTTTACAAAAAACTTTTTTGGGGGAGGGGGGAGGTTGTAGATTTGGGGCCAAGTGTCACATAACTTCAGAAATGGCCCAATTGGATCAGCACAAATTTTTAAAAATCCATAACTGAAACTTACCTTTCAAACCTGTCTTTTAGTTTGGCTGTTCTAAATGGCTCAGTGATGTTGAGGTTAGGAGACTGTCATGTACCTATAATCTGAACCTTCACTTTTTTCTGCTATATAATTACTAAGATTAAGAATGCTGATTTATAATAGGTCTTCTAAATCATACTGGCAGGAGTTGAACACCAATGCATCACCTAAGGTACATTTGCACACGTCACAGTGTTAGTTTTAGTGGTCAACCACAGGTGTTTAAATAGAGTGAAGAAGACAGTCCCTCCCTCTGCTACGGTCTTTAAAAAGCAGTGTCATTTGGTCTGAAATTATTCTTATCTCAGATAAAGAGTTCAGTTTTCTAATTCACCACTTATTTGTCATTTGAATTACTTTAAAATACATTGAACTTTGCAGTTATCTCATATGATGGGGTGGATGCGTAATTGCCTTGTGGGCTGGTGGCTGTGCTACTCTCTGATCTCTGTGATCACTGCTGAAGATCAACTGATACTGGGGAGTCCAGAAGATTGCAAGAATTCTGACTTTGTCCCTGGGTACAACCTTGGAGGAGAGGGCTTTGACATTGTGAAGATGGAGCGTAAAGGTTCCTATGTCATCGACATGGAAACGTGGAACACAGGAAACGGCAGCTGCAAATTGCATAAAAACAGATACTTAAACGGAAAAAAGGAGAAGCTGCCCATTGCTGTGGTATTCTGGAGATCAATTTCAAAGTGTTCACAGAAGATTTCCAGCAAAATGTATGAGTCAAGTGAAGCTGTTGTAAAAGATTCTACCTCTTCAGTCTCAAATAACTGGAAAGTTGGTTTGGACATACCATTAACAGCTGGTGGATCATTAGGGGGCACCCATTCCCGTGAGGCAACCAACGCTATGGCAAAGTCAAAAGAAGACAAGTTCAGCTTCACTAAGCATGAAGTCAAATGCAGCTTTTACAGGTGAGGCATTCTTTGATGTAAAATGTTGAAAAACTTTTCAATAAGAGATTCATTTTCACTGCGTCCAATCCATAAATATTAATGGACTAAAAATTACTTTACAGCTACAAAATAGCATCACCACCCCCACTGCATCAGGAGTTTCTTCAAGCTGTGAAGTCTCTTTACCCCACATATGATTCACACTCCTATCAAAGCATAATTGACAGATTCGGCACTCACTATACCACAGGAGTCAATCTGGGTGGGAAGATAAAGGCAGTAACTGCCATCAAAACCTGTAAAGCAGCAATGGATGGCCTTACAAACACAGCAACTAAGGACTGCTTGGATGTAGAAGCATCAGGGACATATCAAGGTGTAAGACTGAAAACAGAATTCTCTCACTGTCAAGAACTAAAGAAGAAACTGAATATTAAAGAAACATTCAGCTCAATGTTTGATGACCGACAAACAGAGATTACAGGAGGGAACATCAATGATGAAGACCTCCTTTTTTCCACTACATCTCAAAATGCTCGAAAAGTGTGGCTGGAATCCTTGAAGTCCATCCCAGACGTAGTGACATACACTCTTAAACCCCTCCACTTACTGCTGAATGATAATAACCCTGCTAAAAAGGGATTGAAGTCAGCCATAGAAAAGTATATAAGGAATAATGCCTTAAAGCAAGTTTGCTCTGAGTCTTGTAAAATAGGGAAGAATAACAGTGCCAGAGACCGCTGTGTCTGTGTTTGTCAAAGAAGTACAAATATACTGTCCAACTGCTGTCCTACTAAAAGAGGTCTTGCCACACTGAAGGTCTTTAAACTTTATGCTAAAGATTTATATGGAGATATCTTCTCCAGAACAGATGCCAGAGTGGAAGTCATATATGGTGATCTAATTAGGCGCACTGCAGTGATTAATGAAAATGACAATCCTCGCTGGAGTGAATCATTTAAGTTTGGTTCCATCACGATATCTCTGAAAAATAAGCTTACCTTTAATGTGTATGATGAAGACACCTACTGGAATAGTGACCATCTAGGTACATGTGGTTTTGATCTTAAAAGTGGAAAATGGAGTGAGGTTTGTATGTTTAAGTATGGCACCTTCTTTTTTTCCTATACTGTAGAATGTGCTCCTAGTCTACAGGGTCCAAAGTGTGCAGATTACAGTCCTTCTCCAATGGCCTCCTCTCTGGCTGAAATATTCAACTCCAGAAATGGCATTCTGGCTAAAAATATGTGGAAGCTTGAGACAGCCAGTAATCATTCAAAAAAGCTTTATTTCTAGAGCAATTTTGGAGGAAAGGAGAAAAAGTTTCTGCAGAAGTTTTGTTAAACAACTCAATTCAGATTGTAGGTGCCACAGGTGAAACTATTTTGAGTTATGAAATACCTTGATTTTCCATTTCTCCTTTCATATTGTAGTAACTGTAATGTTTATAACCATTGCTAGCTTCTATTTCTGCTTATCTGCAAGTTTGCTATGGTTTAATTAAAGCATTCACAAAGACAGACAAGTGAATTGTTATTGACAAACAGACTTTTATTAATGCAAAGTCAAAACACAAAATAGACTAAGTACATAAGCATTACATAATTACATAATTATTCTCTATTTGGTAGATATAAGAACCAAGACAAGTAGGAGAGATTAATTTTCATGGCCCAAAATATCATGCATGCACATCTGACTGCAATGGATCCAGTGCAGTTTCAGTAATAATTCAAAAAAGCTTTTCTTCAAGGACCACTATGGAGGAAAGGAGAGCAGGTTTGAACAGCAGTTTTTAAAAAAAACTCAGATCACATTGCTCGTGCCACATTCAAACTATGACGAGTTATGAAGCAGCTTTTTCATTTTAAGACTGTTAGATAGTGGAGCCTTTCTGTCTTCAGGTACCCAACACAAGGTCCCTGCTTATCAGCTATGACTTGGCAGCTTGACTGCGAGCTGGTGACCTGAGGTCATCCACTCCCTCTTCTTGTCTCCTTTACCCCTCCCTTTCTCTTTCTCTCTCTCTCTGTCTCTCTCTCTCTAAGCACAGAAGTGGCTCATGGTGGGCATGGGAACAGCTAGTGGCTCGTTGCAGAGAACATCTAATCTTTACTAGCTTTTCTCTTTCCTTTCTACGTAGACCCTTAGAACATGCCTCACTTTTCCCTGTCATCCTGTAGATTTAGATAGTGGATATAGGACACATATATACTCTGTGCTTTCCTCAGTAAAGTGGAACTCTCTTGATTCGCTACATTGGTGTCAGTGTCTCTTGACTTCCCCGGATTGATCCGGCTACAGAGGACGGAGGGCAGAGGGTAACTTAGAGGAGATCGAACCTGAAGGACTGGTCACTTTGAACCAGTTTCTAACAAAGACAACACAAACAAAATATCATTCCAGTATTATAATATATTAAACAGTACAGTACACTAAACCGTTTCTGATTTACTTAGTCTCTTCTTATGAAGTTTGGATTAATGTAATGTTGAGGCTAAGTAGGATGCGGTGACAAGTCATGTAAAACAGGACACATTTATTCAAACACCAAGACAACATAGCACATTGGCTGATGTATTGTCAAACACCAACAACAGACAACAGAACAATGGGATTTTATATATATATATATACGTAAACAAGGAACATAACTAGAAACAGGTGTGACACATGGAGGGGAGTGGCCACACAAATGAACACACACACACGCGCACACACACACACACACGCACACACACACACACACATGCACACACACACACACGCACACACACACACACACACACACACACACACACACACACACACACACGCACACGCACACACACACACACAGACACACACATACGCATGCACGCACCCACACACACACACACATGCATGTATGCAGGGAGACATCTAGGAAGAGGGGGCTGTATCGTGACAACTAAGTCATCGTTAGTTTAGTTAAAAGGTTTTTGGGGTGGAAAGGCTCCATTGTATGTGCAATATGCTAAGCATGCAGAACATTAGCATTAGCATTAGCATTCCCTTATCATTAAATAGATATGTATTTGCTTGAATCAATTAAACTTCAGTGTGCTACCCATGCTGCGACCAGTCCCTCATCACTCTTCATAGGATTCTTAAAGTTTAAGTGTATGGGGTTACAAGGGCCTTATTGACACTCCTTGTCCCACGACACTTTTAGGATACTGAAGCTTTGCTCTCATCTGCTCTGGTCTGCTCCTAATGGCTATGTCCTTGCACTGTGGGCTGGAAATACCATTATGAACAGGATACTCATGGTGATCAGTGTTTTTAACGCATTAACTATTACGATATACTTTTCCCTTGTCTCTAATTTAGGAAGCCTCTTGTTGTTCTTGATAGATTCTTGGTGTTTGGAATGCAAGCACGCCCAATCTGCACTTGTCCCTCCTCACCAATGTCTGAGGTCACCTGGTCCCTATTCTTTATGGTAGTCTACAGCAGTAATTACATTTACGGCATTTAGCCGACACTCTTATCCAGAGCGACTTAAAAAGTGCCTTGTCATTTACTCATAGAATACATTCTAGCCAGTACAGCAGGTTAGTGTCCAATATACCAATGATCTAGAATACTGTATAAATACAATAAGGTTTGAAGTACTCAAGGTGTGGATTTGGCTTTGACCATTGATATCATGTATGGAGGGGCTTGTCCATTTTTGGCTTTGTAGGCAAACATCAAGGGTTTAAATCTGATGTGTGCAGCTACTGGAAGCCAATGAAGGGAGCGCAGCAGTGAAGTGACGTGTGAACTTCCGAAGTTTGAAGACTAGTCGTGCTGCTGCATTCTGGACAAGTTGTAGAGGTCTAATGACTCTTAGAGGAAGACCAGCAAGTAGCGAGTTGCAGTAGTCTAGCTTTGAGATTACAAAAGACTGCACAAGCACCTGGGCAGCTTCCTGTGAGAGAAAGGCCCGAAGCCTTCATATGTTACAAAGGAGAAATCTGCAAAACTGGGTAAGATTTGAGACATCAGTTGAAAACAACAACTGTTTGTCCAAAGTTATGCCCAGGCTACGGGCAGCATCAGATGGTGATATCAGGGAGTTCTTGAAGGAAACTGAGGTCATGGTAAGGGTTGGGAGTACCTGGGATGTACAGAAGCTTGGTTTTACTTGGGCTGAGCTTCAAGTGATGGGCTGTCATCCATGGTGCAATATTAGTCAAGCATGCTGAGATAAGTCTGGATACCAATGTGTCAGAGGGTGGTAAAGAAAGACATAACTGAGTGTCATCAGCATAGCAGTAGTAGGAGAAACCATGAGAAGATATTACATCACCAAGAGATTGAGCATACAATGAGAAGAGAAGCAAGCCTAATACTGAGCCCTGTGGAACACCGGTGGATAGTCTACATGGTTTGGATGTAGATCGTCTCCATGTTTCATAATAGGACAGTACCTAGGCACCCAAGACTCCTGTATGGCTCCCCTCATACAGGTGAAGTCCTCATATGTCCTCCAGTCATTGGAGTTGTCTCTCACTGCTCGGTAGTCATTCCTCAGCCTACCATTATCAACTGCTTCAATAGGTAATATTTGTCTAACTGGGTGTCCTGGATTTTGTCCTAGGATGTATTCTACTTTTGCTGTTTTAAGTGTTACCTCTCGAGAGGTCAGATGTGTGATGGACTCCCCTATGGTCTAGTTTTACTACTTTGTAGACTCTAATCAAATACCACTTTCCTGGCTCTAAGCCACCAGGGTGTTCTCTTTTCTAGCCAATCTAATGTCCTTTGGTGATTTAGAGTCAGCCTGCACTCAGACATCTGTTCCCCATTCTAGTCTACTTGAATTGGAATACTGGTCATGGCAAGCGGGGAATGTGGGCATTTTCTAGTATGCACCTAAAATTTGATCCTAGCACTACCAGCTTTCCTTCTTGGTTAAGCCTTATCATATATACAGTTATGTGAGAACTATGCAGGTTCCCTGTGGCGCCCTCATGATTTACCCTTATGGCCTTGCTCCCTGGCATGTGTAGGAGATATGTTTCTATGATTTTCCTGCTCTGGATGACACTGTCCCCTGACCTACTGTCCCCACTCAGTAATCTGCTGTTTCTGGTTCCTTCTTGCAGTGTCTGACATGTATCCAAGTGGATCTTTTGGCAAATTCACTACTGCTGATGTATTGTGAGGTTGCCAATGGTCCTCACCTGAAATGGTCCTCACCACCATCCAGGGCTTTCATCTGAAATCTCTCAGCACTACTCAATCACCTGGTTTCAGGTCATGCAGCAGGGGGGTGATGGTAAGTTCCAGTGGGGCATCTTTCACAGACCAGTGAACTTGTAGGGCCCTATCCCTGTGTTTAGAGGTCTCCCAAAAAGGATCTCGTATGGGCTTAGTCCTGCTCTTCCCTTAACTCTAGTCCTCATGTGTAAGAGCACTATTGGGAGTGCCTTTACTCATGAGAGTCCTGTCTCAGCACAGCATTTGGCCAGTTTGTTTTCGAGTGTGCCATTTTCCCTCTCAACTGCTCCGCCACTAGCTAGTTGGTAGGCACAGTGCTGTTTTAGATCAAACCCCAAGTATTTTCTTACCTCTCCCAAGACCTTACTAACCAAGGGGGTGCTGATATCACTGCCAATTCATTCTGGGATACCCCACATAGGAATTATTTCCATTAGGAGTGCTTTTGCTACTTTGTTGATATCCTACTTTGTTGGAAATGCCTCAACATATTTAGAGGACATTACGAAGGCCAGACAATACCTCTTCCCACAGCTAGGATTTAATTCAATGAAATCCATCTGCAGGTGTTGCAGGTACATTGTTTGTGGCACAAATCATGCAGTTATCACAATATTTCTGAAAGAATGTAGTAAATCCCCTTTGCGAATCACTGCTGTGCTATGCTACTGTGCATCCCTCTTTTTGACACATAGTTCCTACTATGGGTCAACTTAGCATATCATGGAAACATCCTTTTTGGAAGACAGGGTTTCCCATACTATACCCCTTCCTTTATGTGTGCATCAGCTTTTTTCCAGATGGATTTCTCCTCTTGTAGTGCTAGGCTCTGGAGCTCCGTACAGTCGGCTGTTGGGGTAAAAGTGTTAGTAGGAAGTAGTGCATTGGTTCACATAGGATGTAAGACGTAACAGTCTTCTGTGCTGCAACTTTATCTGTAGTGTCTGCTCGTTCATTCCCTAGAGAGATTGGGTTGCTGCTCAAGGCATGAGTGTCACATTTACAAACTGCCACTTTTGACAGGAGTAGAATTGCATCAAGGAGGGCTGCAATCAGGTTATGGTGCATAATGGGTTTGCCTGATAAAGTTAAAAACCCTCTGTGTTTCCACAATGTGCTGAAATCATGAACTACCCTAAAAGCATATTTACTGTCTATGTAGAATGTCACGTGATGCTTTTCAGCTTTTTCTGCTGTTGCTACTGCTCTAAGGCAAATTGGAAGTCTCTGAGCCACAGGATTGAGTTTAGTTGAGAAATAAACCACAGATCTCAGCTTGCTACCATGGTCTTGTATTAACACAGAGGTCATTCAGCCGTTGTTTTCATCAACTGTTTGTGTGAATGGCTTTTTGAGGATCTGGAATGCCCAATGTTGGCGTACTTTGGAGAGGTCTCTTTAAATTTCCAAATGCATTTTCTGTTTCTGGTGTCTAAGCATGCAATGGACCTGTAGACCCTTCCCATGTGCTATTGCACTCAGGGGTGCCTTGAGGACTGCATAATCAGGGATGAATGCTGTGCAGTAAGAACAGATTCCTAGGAAAGTCATTAGCTGATTCTTGGTAATGGGTTTTGGTATTTTGGGGATTGCTTCAATTCTATCTGCATCTAATCTTTTTCCCTGTTCTGATTCTAAGTGCCCAAGAAATTTTACTTCCTGTTGCACAAAATGTCGTTTCTTTCTACTAGCCTTGTGACCGGCTAGTGTCATGCTTACATTTCTCTTTAGTGGGAGCTCCCAGGATACAGTCATCGACATAGTGGAGAAGTACAGAGCCCGAGAACAGTTGCAATATTTCCAAACTATTCTGCAATGCCCCATTATAAATTGTTGGGGGTTCACATACTCCTGGCATAACCATATGAAGGTGTACGGTTTTCCCTTGAACTTGAATGCAAACCAATATTGGCTGTCCGGGTGGACTGGGATGCTTAAAAAGGTGTTAGCTAAGTCTACTACTGAAAATCATTTGCAGTCCTATGGAGTCTGTGAGAGAATTGAGTATGGGTTTGGGACATTTGGGGCTCTAGCTATCACTGCCTCATTAACTGCCCTAGGATCTTGTACAAACCTCCATTTATCTGGTTCACCCTGGTCTCTAATCTTTTTCACTGGGAAAATCTGTGTTCTGACTGGGGAGTTTTCACAGGGAACTATCACTCCTGCCTGTAATAGTTCTTCAAACTGAATTTATATCCATTATCAGCAACACAATTTATAGGAGTTGAGAACTTTTCTGTCACTGACACACTGGTTGCCCCTACTGAGTGTAGGAACCATCCACTCATTTTAGGTACTGCGGTAAAAAGTGTAGGTGTACTGTGATACAGAGGAGCAGTCCATGCATTATATCTGTTCCACTGCGGTGAAGGTCAGGCCTCTGGTATATCAGGGTACTCCCCATTGCAAAGACTGGAACAGAAGCCTTCTCACACACACCCAGCCAGAGCATGGACTTACATAATACTTAACACAGATTAATTATGAAAACATGTAAAGTGTAGTACATGAGTAAAATAATATGTGAGTGAAATAAAAAAGAATCAATACCATAGTTCCATGTGTCTTTTACCAGATTGTAATTGTGAAACATAGTACACGTTCATTTTGTAATCTAAACCTGCATTTTTTTTCAGTAAAATTATTTAAGAACAATATACTTTTTTTTTTTTTAGAGTAATTATTTTCCTCTATATTCCTATTAATTTTTCTTAAGGTCAGTTTATGCTTTCTATGAGCAAAGACTTCTTTTTTAATTCACCTAGAATGTGGTTCATTGCTGTAATGTTTTTGGCATGCAAAATGTTCTGGTCATTCACGCACAATCAAGAAATTATTTGTGAACAGTGCCAGTTTCTGTTCTAAATACACTTGAAAAATAACAAATAAAAAAAAATAGTATTTGTTTACATTGTTTAACAGTACTTAACCTTTGAATGCCTAGTTTTACAACATGTTAACATTTTACCATTTCTTCCCGAAATGGCATGTAGACGTTAATAAATAACCACAGCACCTCAAAGTGAAAGCTTCCTCTGTAAACCTACCACAATCATTCACATGTCCACATCTTGTAAAAAAGATGCTAAAAGTTCAAAAGGACTTTCAAAATATGCCTCCCTCCATATTTATAACTAATTATATTTGTCTATATTGACCATTAGCTGTGTATCGGTATTTGTTTACATTTTTTTAAATGAATTATTGAAAAAAGGGGCACCACCGTAAACATAGGGCAATTATTATTAATTAATTATTGTTAATTAATACTGCACATTCTCACGTCCACGCCCCCCACAGGTGTTGTGCGTTAGACATCAGTAACCAGACCACCTGGGAGTTATTGTTATTATGTTTAGGCTTATTTAAGACAGCTTGATTTTCATTATATTGTTGTTACGTTGGCTTTTGTTTCTAGTTAGTGCACGTTTGTCTTTGGTTTCGGTTTCGTTCCTTTCATTAAACGCTTCAGATAGATTTCGCGTTTGCTTCTCTTCCTTTCTGTCTGCAGGTTCTTCGCCCGTGACAATACCTTTGCTTAAACTATATTTTCCAGGATTACCCATTTAATGAATAAATGCAAAGTTTATTGATTAATGTCAGGAGGATATAAACGTTATAAATCATAGAAAATATAGAACAAGCGAACTAGCCTCAAGTATACGGAACAAAATGAGAGAAAATAATACCAAAAACTCCACAAATATCTTAATCTGCACGCTAACACAATAACAAATTATTGCAAGAAAATAAATGAACCAAGGAAAATGCCTTAAAAGGGAGAACCTTAATCAGGATATTCCTAACGGGAAATTGGTGTTGTATCCATTACCTACACTAGGAAGGGACTAAATCGAATTATATACTGAGAATACTGGTGGGAATAATGCAAATCTATGCATGTTTAAAGTAAACGGAAATAAATTCTATAGTGGGATTAATGGAACGGCAGATAAAGATTGACATCAGAGCGGGAACATGAATGGAGGCCGAATTACTTATTTGGATGATTTTCCCAGTTCAGATGGCTGTCCATTCGTTTCCGGATGAAATACGCGGTGATGTATAAAGATGAACCGAGCGTAATTCCCAAAGCTTCCCGGGCACCAACAGTAACCCAGCGATATCTGAAGGGCACTGCGCCTGAGCGGGTCCGTTGCTGAATCGATATGCTTTTGGGCTACACAAGTCTTTAGAGATGTCGGCAGGCAGTCTTTGAGAGCTGCCAACACTTACTTAATATTACTTAATATTAAGTTATAGAATTAATATTAAACGCTGCTGGCCGAAAAGTACTAACCTTAAATCTATCGACTGCATCAAACGACAAAAGAAAGAAAAATAATTTAAAAGTGATGCTGTAGTGAAGAGCAAATTAAATAAATATAGACTAAACTAACGTAAATCGGAGAGACTACAGACATACAAAATAACAGGCGCTTATAAGTACTTAGTTCTTCTCAGGAGAGGTTTGACTTAAAAATATCTGTACTTTCATAATCTTAACACTTTCTTTGAAAGTCCAAGAAAGTTTCTTGATTCTTTTTCTTTCTTACTTCTAGATATATTAAACTATTCAGTGTGTGTGTGTGTGTGTGCGTATGTGTGTGTGGATGTGTATTTTCAGATTCAACTAACCACGCTTACTGATTATGAATATCTATTCGTTCTAGAAGCTCAAACTCGGAAATAACAACAACAAATATAATAAAGAATAGGAATAAATCTTGTAATAAGTTAATATATAAAGCTGTGTGTGTGAGTGTGTGTGTGTGTGTGTGTGTGTGTGTGTGTGTGTGTGTGTGTGTGTGTGTGTGTGTGTGTGTGTGTGTGTGTGTGTGGTATGGAGTGTGTGAGTGAGTGGGCATATCCCCTGACAGGGAGGTCAGTTTCCAGGACAAACTGAGTGAATAAATTCTGTAACACTAATTTTGCCTGAGCATTGAAACTTCAGTGTTTCTGAATAAAAAAAATGTAATGTAATACTCAAGGTATGAAACACAACAATATATAAGGAAAATAGTTATACACTTTTAATAAATGAACATGCTACTTAAAGGTAGGAAACGATTTCATTAGGTAAACATTCTAGTTGTACTAATTTTGCTAGAGACATCCCTATCTTAAACAGTCTTCCTTAACCTGCTTTACCCAAAGAGGCAATCTAATAGTTCCTAAATGTACCTACACATATTCTGCAATGATAGTGGAGAGACATAGATAGTGTGAACATTTTCATAAGTACATGACATAGTAAGATACATATAGAAGGCATTAAAAGGAAGCTACATACCGATTCAACAGAAACAATGTCTAGTTTTATCCTACCCAGGATTTGTCACCCTGTGTAAAAACGTTCTGAATTGTAATGCATCATAAAACTATCATAATGTGTTAATGCACAGTTTCTTTATCCAAGTTGAGACTCTTGTTGCAGTCATTGGAGGGCACTGTAGGTCCATAGTTCAAAACAGTCATATATGTTATTTTAGGTTTGTTATAGAAAAATAGAAAGATTTGATAACATCAAATGCTTTAGGGAAGGTTAGAATCCAGTAGCCATTTGGGAATATGGAGTTTTAATAAGCATTGCCAATCTGAACACTCTAGGATGTGTCTTATTCTTAAATTCCAAGGGAGGTGTTTTATGGCTTTTGAGTTCACCAGGCCAGGTCAGATAGCCATAAAGGTTGAGCCATGTGACCTTGCAGGAGTCGTAAACCTTTCTTTGGTAAAGATTAAAAGCTGATAATGGTGGTGGAGTCCTAAACTTGCTGGAGCCAAGGGTTCTGTTTCCTATAACCTGGTCATCCAAAATGGGTGTTGTGGGTAATTCACAGGTGAAGGTGCAGTGAAGGGAGATGAGGAGGGGGAGCTGCTGTTCTCCATAACAGCTCTGTAGGGTCATCTTACATTTACATTAAAATCCTGTGACCAAGTTACCATTGAGAATCACTTAGTGTGTGTTGACATCATTAGATTGTATATTTTCAATTAAGGACAGCTTACAGGGCTGTGAACTTGAAGCCTTTGCTGGAAAAATTACTTCACTTTGTGGTATTCTGTGTTATGGGCGGTGCTTTTGAAACTGTTGAATTGGGCCTTGAACTATCACAAGGCTAATGTTACTTATCCCTCCCACACACCTTTTATTTAAACTATGCTTTCCCATTCAAATGGTCTCTTTACGTCTGGACATCCTAATGAGAACAAAAAATTAACTAATCTACTAAACATACAATTAGCCAGGATATTACATGTGCCTTAGAACTGAAGATTATATATTATATAAACTTTTAAAATGGCAGATATAAGGACATACAAGATCATTTGAAGAAAAAAAAAAGAGTTTGTTTATTTTATGAATATTTACTCAATCTTATTCAGAATGTTTAGTCATTTTCTCCCATTACTGTCACACTGACTCCAGGCAATATTACCTTTGGCCACTAGAGGTCAGCCTCGCCGTAGTTCTGAGTCCCCTTTCCCTGCGCGTCATCCCTTTATCTCAGCTGTTCCTTGTTAGCCAATTATTCCCCTGTGTACACAAGTTCCTCTCTCCTTTTAGTTAACTGTAGTAATGGGCAGAAACAGTATAATGCATACTGCTTTCTAGTGACCATTAATGATGTTTAGTCAATAATTGCAGTTTTGTAGTAAAAATAGTATCTGGGGATTTTACACCCTTATATAGCTTGAGAGTTAAACAACGCTTCCCCATCCAGTGTTTTGGTGGCATTTAAAGCTTCTGATTTCATTAGTCACAGCAGCCAGAAGAAACAATTCTGGCACACATTCTGTAAAAAAAAAAAAAAGTAGGATGTGCAAGCTGTCCAACTAGAAACAAGTACACACACACACACACACACACACACACACACACACACACACACACACACACACACACACACACACATAAAATGTAGATTATAAACAGGGGGAGGACATCTGTGTGTAAATACAGAAACTAATGAGGACCAACAAAACACAGGTGAATACAATAACTTGTTAATATTTGAACGAACTAGGGGGGAGAACCAAAACAAACCAAAACAAGGAAACACAAGGAAACCAAAACCAGGAAGTAAACAAACAGTACCGTATGGAATACAGTTATTTGGTGTTGTTTTACCCAAGAATACACTCTATAATTGTGTAGCGGAGTGGGCTACATGTTGTTCAGTATTGCAAATAATTTACAAAAGTAAAAGTTTTCTTCTTGAAGAAGCTTTAAAAAGCAAGACATCTTTCTTAGCTCTAAGTGAATTTCTACAGGAGCATAACAGAGAGCATCTCCGCTACTGCATTACAATGTAATACACCAACTGCAGTGCAGAAAACTGGAGAGATCTGATCTGTATAGTTAAGACTGCACAGAGAAGTGTGGAAAACCAAGTTCCCAAATCCAGGCATAGTTCATGCTAGCTGCCTACATAAGAGCAACATTATCAAGGACTCAATCCATCCAGGCCACAGACTGTTTGTCCACCACTCATCAGGCAAAAGATCAGGACACAATAATAATCAGAGAAAAAGCTTCTTCCCCAGAGCTATACCCTCAGTTACACCACTACCACCCCCACACCATATACACACAAACATCCACAGCTGCAAAAGACTGACAGCAGCAAACAAACAAGTCTGTTGCAAAGAGTACAAAAAAGGCAATAAACTAAACTACGATATAGCTGTAAATATTACAGCTTGTCTGATCAGATTGGTTGGTGTGTTAAATCTAGTTTTGTAGTCAAGCAGGTTGGAAACATGCTCATCATCCCATTAAGAGCTTGCAAGTCTTGTTGAATTTTGCTTATGTAGTCTGCAGTTGGCATGATGCTAATAAGTTGGTCAGAAAATAAGATGCGTTAGCCTCATAGCGCCAGAGCGAAGCCCAGAGAAGCATTTTACACCAAGACATTTCCATTCAGATATAGACATATAATATCTATATAAATTACAAGCTTAGTTTTTAAAATGTTTTTGCTTTTTCATTTTGTATAGATATTACTATGTTGATGGAAACATTCCAGAGGGCAGTGGTAGCTCAGTGGATGGTTTCGGGTTCAAGCCCCACCACTGCCAAGTTGGGCCCCTGAGCAAGGCACTACCATAAAATACCATTTAAAAAATACCATAAAACTATAAGGATAATGTTTTCATTTAAAGTAACTGTAAGGCAAACGTTTTGTACAATTGGAAGGTTATTGCATAATTTAATTAAGTAACAACAGTTACCTTTATAAACTGCTATGTAAAAAGTCTGATATTGGATCAAATTCTCTGTTGGTTTTATTATGTATTAATTATTACATTTTAATAATATTTAGTTGCGGTTTGTTTGTTTTTAAATTAATTTCAAATTGTCACTTTAGTGTTGTGGCTACTCAAACTGAAGTACAGCTTATTTCAACATTCACCATTTAACTCCATTAAGAACCCACGTTTATGATGTCGTTGTGTGCTGAATGTTTCATCAGACTAACCTAAGTATCTTTTGAAGTTCATTTGGTGTAAGGTATCCATCCAAAAGAGGAAACTCACACACTGTCATTTGTGAGTGAAGTCACCATATTTAACCTATTGTATGAAAAATGAAGAATACAGACTACCAAAACTCACTACACTTACTGCTTGTGAAATCACGTTGATGGGGTTTTATTCTTTCTCAGTCTCTGAGGTATAAACCACTGCATTGTAAAAGATGGACTTTTACAGGGCTTTTAACCTGTTTTTTTTTATCCTTTGTGTAGGCTCACCAGCCACTTTTTTGGAGCACCTATCTTGCACCTAAAGTCATCTACTTTAATAGGTACACCTATCTTATATGCCTGTACACCTGTATAAAACCTATTTGCAGTATTGTTTCATTAATGTACTGTATTCATGTACTGTAATGTACTGACTTCACTATGTATCTACAGGTCAAGATAATCCTCAACTGACATCATTATATACTACATTCCTCTTCTGGTAGTCTGTGCTTTCATTGTTATGTAGATGGTACATCTGTACTAGGCTTCATTCATATGTAGATAATACATTTGTACCAGGTTCACCATGGCTTTATGTCCTTTACTATTAACTGCTTGTATAATTTCAAATTGTGAGTGAACCTTTTCAAGATTTATCTTAACAAAATTAAAATTTTGCTCACTGAGCTCAAAATTCTGCTTAGTAGCATTTCTGAATTCTGTACTGACACTGATGGTCTCCTCCCATTTACAAATTGGATCCACAAATTTTGGATCCTACTCTCTTTTCTTTTGAACATTATTGTAGGTTATATATAATTATATGAGTATTGTATTAGATTATATATAGTTATGTTCGCTTCAAGCGATCCACCATTGTCCCAGTCCTGAAGAAACCTCGACCCTCCAGCCTCAATGACTACTGCCCTGTTGCCCTCACATCAGTCGTGATGAAGTGCTTTGAAAAGCTAGTCAGAGATTTCGTCACATCTTCACTGCCAGCCTCCATGGACCCACTGCAGTTTGCATACCGCCACAACCGCTCCACTGATGATGCAATTGTCCCTCTGCTCCACACCACACTGACCCACCTGGACAAAGGGAGGGGTAATTATGTTAAAATGCTGTTTGTAGACTACAGTTCAGCATTTAACACCATCATCCCCTCCCTAATCACTACTAAGTTGCAGGATCTAGGACTGCATACATCCCTGTGCGAGTGGATCACCAACTTCCTAACAGACAGACCATAATCAGTACGGGTGGGCAACTGCGCCTCATCCACCCTCACCCTCAGCACTGGAGCTCCTCAGGGTTGTGTCCTAAGCCCCCTGCTCTACTCACTGTACACCTACGACTGCACAGCCACTTCCAGCTCTAACATCATTGTCAAGTTTGCTGACGACAGTGCTGTCATGGGCCTGATCTCGGACAACGATGAGAGGGCCTACCTGGAGGAGATTAAACACCTGGAAAACTGGTGCCAGGAAAATAATCTCCTCCTAAACGTCAGTAAGACAAAGGAGCTGATCGTGGATTGCAGCAAGAAGCAGGAGTGGCACTACCAACCTGTGAGGATCAGTGGAACCATGGTGGAGAGAGTAGATAGTTTCAGGCACCTTGGTGTTCACATCTCGCAGGACCTCTCCTGGTCCCGCCATACCAACTCCCTGGCAAAGAAGGCTCGTCAGCGTCTTTACCACCTCAGACGCCTAAGAGACTTCAGACTGCCCTCCGAGGTACTGCGGAACTTCTACACCTGCACTATCGAGAGCATCCTCATGGGGAACATCACAGTCTGGTTTGGGAACAGCACCAAGCAGGACAGACAAGCACTCCAAAGGGTAGTGCGTTCAGCAGAGCGCATCACTTTATCAAGGGCAGCTACAGTCCACTCTTGTATTTTATCAAGAACTGGGAAATTAGAGATTGCCCTGTAGTTTGCTAAGTTCTCAGGGTCTAAGCCATTCTTCTTGAGAACCAGGGTAATAGCAGACAGTTTCTTCTTCTTCTTTTACAATTTCCTCCCAGTGTGGTATGTAGACGTTAACAAATAACCTAAGCATCTCAAAGTGAAAGTCTACAGCCTCCTTTGCTGACCTACCACAATCATTCACATGTCATGTACATCTTGTAAAAAAAAAAAAAAAAGCTGTTAAAAAGTCCAAAAGGACTTAAAATAAAATATGCTTCCTTCAATATTCATAACTAAATATATTTGGCTATAATAATTGTTATGTAGGGTCATCTTGTTACCTAATTACCTTTGAGAATCACTTTGTGTGTGTGTGTCAGCCTGACCGCAACAACATCATAATGTCATTGAGACGGGATAAGTGTGATTGCATGGTTACAAGGAGAGGGAAGGTAGCCAGGACTGAGAGATCACACTACCAGAAGATAACAGCAGATTTTGCGGACAGCTACAAGTACCTTGGAATCTCACGAGGCAAATGAGGACCATTAAGAGACCACACGGAAAGCAGCTACAGTCAAATACCTACGAAGAGTGAAGCAAGTCCTGAGAAGTCAGCTGAATGGGAAGAACAAGATCTGGGCTATCAACACCTACCAACACCTACACTTTACCAGTCATCAGATATGTCAACACTACACTCTACCAGTCACCAGATAACTCACTAGCATAATCAGCTGGCCAAAGGTGGAGACAGAAACCACTGACATCAAGACAGGGAAACTCCTCACAATGCATGGAGGGTTTCATCCCAAATCCATGATGGCCCCAAGTTATCAAGTGCTGACACCAGTAACCTGAGGAGGATGGCAATGAGGAGGAGCAGAAACCATCATGGGAGGATAAATCCCTGCATGGTAGGTACCACCGGCAAACAATGGAAGTGGCTGATATGCAAAAATCCTACCAATGGCTGGAAAAGGCTGGATTGAAAGATAGCATGAAGGCACTAATCATGGCAGCACAAGAACATGCTTTGATTACAAGATCAGCAGAGGCTGGGATTTACCATACAAAGCAGAACCCCAGATGCAGGCTGTGCAAAGACGCCCCTGAGACAATCCAGCATATAACAGTGGGATGCAAGATGCTAGCAGGCAAAGAATACATGGAATGCCATAATCAAGTGTTTCACATAGTATACAGAAACATATATGCTAAGCACAGGCCAGAAATTCCAAGGTCAAAGTGGGATAGAATGACCAAGCTAAAATCCTGAGGGACTTCCAGATACAGACTAATAACATGGTAATGGATAAACAATCGGACATAGTAGTGATGGATAAACAGCAGAACAGGGCCATAGTGACAGCAAAATCAGGAACAAGGAACATGAAAGCTAAAGAAATACTGGAAGAAGAGCTAGAAAAGATGAGGAACATGAAGGCAACTATGTAACCTCCAAACTGGGAGAATGGTTCCAGCAGATGCCAGGATGAGTCCAGAAGCATGCAGTTCTGGGAACAGCTAAGATACTATGCAGGACCCTCAAGCTTCCAGGGCTCTGGTAGAGGACCCAAGCTTGAAAATAAAAGATGTTCCCGTCCACAACTCCATCGTTCATGTGATGGACATTCCGCATGGCTATTGTTTTCATTCTGTCAGCATGTCTACATGTGCTCTGTGTTTACTTCATCATCCTGATACCACACCCCTTGTCAACTTATCAGTTTCACTTATATCTAGTTATCTATAATAGAGTGAAATACATCTTGTTCAATGTTGCACATAATTTATAAAAGTATCATTAGTAAAGAATTAAGTTAAGCTATTAACTTGTTAAGTTCTGCAGTAAACTGAGCAACTTTTACTTCACTAAATTGTATTTGTTAAAAATCATACATGTATGCTGTTACAATAATAATACATACAGTGGTGTGAAAAAGTGTTTGCTCCCTTCCCAATATCTTATTTTTTGCATATTTGCCACATTTCAATGTTTCAGATCATCAAACAAATTTAAATATTAGACAAAGATAACACAAGTAAACACAAAATTCAGTTTTTAAATGAAGGTTTTTATTTTTAAGGGGAAAATAATCCAAACCTACATGGCCCTGTGTGAAAAAGGGATTACCCCTTAAAGCTAATAACTGGTTGGGTCACCCTTAGCAGCAACAAGTGCAATCAAGTGTTTGCAATAACTGGCAATGAGTCTTTTACAGCACTGTGGGGGAATTTTGGCCCACTCATTTTTGCAGAATTGTTATAATTCAGCCACATGGGCGGGTTTCTGAGCATGAACTGCCTTTTTAAGGTCATGCCACAGCATCTCAATCGGATTCAGGTCAGGACTTTGACTAGGCCACTCCAAAGTGTTCATTTTGGTTTTCTTAAGCCATTTAGAGGTGGACTTGCTGGTGTGTTTTGGATCATTGTCCTGCTGTAGAACCCAAGTGTGCTTCAGCTTGAGGTCACAAACAAATGGCTGGACATTCTCCTTCAGGATTTTTTGGTAGACAGCAAAATTCATGTTTCCATGTACCACAGCAAGTCTTCCAGGTCCTGAAGCAGCAAAACAGCCCCAGACCATTACACTACCACCACCATATTTTACTGTTGGTATGATGTTCCTTTTCTGAAATGCTGTGTTACTTTTACGCCAGATGTAATGGGACATACACCTTTCACAAAGTTAACCTTTTCTCTCATCAGTCCACAGAGTATTTTCCCAAAGGTCTTGGGATCATCAAGATGTTTTCTGGCAAAACTGAGATGAGCCTTTGTGTTGTTTTTGCTCAGCAGTGGTTTTCGTCTTGGTACACTGCCATGCAGGCCATTGTTGCCCAGCCTCTTATGGTGGAGTCATGAACACTGACTTTAACTGAGGCAAGTGAGGCCTGCAGTTCTTTGGATGTTGTTGTGGGGCCTTTTGTGACCTCTTGGATGAGTCCTCGCTGTGCTCTTGGGGTAGTTTCACCACTGTTCCATGTTTTCTGCATTTGTGGATAATGGCTCTCACTGTGGTTCGCTGGCGTCCCAAAGCTTTAGAAGTGGCTTTATAACCTTTTCCAGACTGATAGATCTCAATTACTTTGCATCTCATTTGTTCCTGAACTTCTCTGGACTGCAGCATGCTGTCTAGCTTTTGAGGATCTTTTGCTCTACTTCACTTTGTCAGGCAGGTTCTATTTAAGTGATTTCTTGATTGAGAACAGGTTGGGCAGTAACAGGCCAGGGTATGGCTAGGGAAATTGAACTCAGCTTTCCAAAGATGTGATAAACCACAGTTATGTTTTAACAGCTGGGGGGGATGTAGGTTTGCTTTTTTTTTTCTTAATAATAAAAACCTTCATTTAAAAACTGAATTTTCTGTTTACTTGTGTTATCTTTGTCTAATATTTACATTTGTTTGATGATCTGAAACATTTAAGTGTGACAAAAATGCAACAAAAAAAAGATATCAGGAAGGGGGCAAACACTTTTTCACACCACTGTACATGCTGTTACATTTCAAGAAAAATAAATAGTATGGATTCCGTGTCTTCTGCAGTTCAAATTCACTGAATAATTTGTGCCAGATTCCATGTGTCAGTGAATCACTGTTATGGCTCTATCTCAGACGATCCTTGTGATCTTGATATTCTAGGACCACAAGGGCTCTACATAAAAAAAACACAGATATGCACATTCCACTGTGTTTTTATCTGTATAATGCACAAAGAACAATTACAAGAAAAAAACAAACCCAAAGAGCAGTGTTTCTTCAGGGTGGGCTTACACCAACAGAACAAACAAAAATAACTAAATTCAATTCAACCACTAACTTCCTTTAAAAAAGATAATAAAATACAACACTCCTACCCATATAACATGTCTACTCTAAATTCCTATTACAAAAACAAAATATAGAAAAGGCAAAAGATACCTGGCACCCATACAACTCCAAATAAAAAAAGAACAATATTTACAATATACATGACAGGTGTAAATCTGTAAATCTCGGTACTCCTCTTTTGGGGTTTAAACTTCTGCTATCTGTAAGAATTCTAAGATCCAATTTAAGAACTTTTATAAATAACCACTCAAGGCCTAATGCAAAAAGCCACTAAATGTCAAGTACATACTGCTAAGGCCCTATCTAAGGACCCCAGGGAACATTACACTCAGTACACACTGCTAAGGCCCTATCTAAAGACCCTATGAAACATTACACTCAGTAGACACTGCTAAGGCCCTATCTAAAGACCCCAGGGAACATTACACTCAGTACACACTGCTAAGGCCCTATCTAAAGACCCTATGAAACATTACACTCAGTACACACTGCTAAGGCCCTATCTAAAGACCCCAGGGAACATTACACTCAGTACACACTGCTAAGGCCCTATCTAAGGACCCCAGGGAACATTACACTCAGTATACACTGCTAAGGCCCTATGTAAAGACCCCATGGAACATTACACTCAGCCAGGAAATGATTCTCAGTTGCTTCTTCTTCTCAATACACTTTTCAGCAGGACAGTTTGCTTCTTTGAAAGGCTTTGACTATGCCATCTCTCAGCCGCAGGTTACAGACATTGAACTAATTGTAATGTATCACACCGCTATTGGTGTGGGGTTTTTTTTTACTAGTGTAAGAGTCACTGCAATGTTGATGTGATATTTTTACACAGGAGTGAGTGGAGGAAAATGTATACACATCTGTAACTGTTTACAAAAAACTTTTTTGGGGGAGGGGGGAGGTTGTAGTTTTGGGGCCAAGTGTCACATAACTTCAGAAATGGCCCAATTGGATCAACACAAATTTTTAAAAATCCATAACTGAAACTTACCTTTCAAACCTGTGTTTTAGTTTGGCTGTTCTAAATGGCTCAGTGATGTTGAGGTCAGGAGACTGTCATGTACCTATAATCTGAACCTTCACTTTTTTCTGCTATATAATTACTAAGATTAAGAATGCTGATTTATAATAGGTCTTCTAAATCATACTGGCAGGAGTTGAACACCAATGCATCACCTAAGGTACATTTGCACACGTCACAGTGTTAGTTTTAGTGGTCAACCACAGGTGTTTAAATAGAGTGAAGAAGACAGTCCCTCCCTCTGCTACGGTCTTTAAAAAGCAGTGTCATTTGGTCTGAAATTATTCTTATCTCAGATAAAGATTTCAGTTTTCTAATTCACCACTTATTTGTCATTTGAATTACTTTAAAATACATTGAACTTTGCAGTTATCTCATATGATGGGGTGGATGTGTAATTGCCTTGTGGGCTGGTGGCTGTGCTACTCTCTGATCTCTGTGATCACTGCTGAAGATCAACTGATACTGGGGAGTCCAGAAGATTGCAAGAATTCTGACTTTGTCCCTGGGTACAACCTTGGAGGAGAGGGCTTTGACATTGTGAAGATGGAGCGTAAAGGTTCCTATGTCATCGACATGGAAACGTGGAACACAGGAAACGGCAGCTGCAAATTGCATAAAAACAGATAATTAAACGGACAAACGGAGAAGCTGCCCATTGCTGTGGTATTCTGGAGATCAATTTCAAAGTGTTCACAGAAGATTTCCAGCAAAATGTATGAGTCAAGTGAAGCTGTTGTAAAAGATTCTACCTCTTCAGTCTCAAAGACACTATGAAACATTACACTCAGTACACACCGCTAAGGCCCTATCTAAAGACACTATGAAACATTACACTCAGTACACACTGCTAAGGCCCTATCTAAAGACCCTATGGAACATTACACTCAGTAGACACTGCTAAGGCCTTATATAAAGACCCTATGGAACATTACACTCAGTACACACTGCTAAGGCCCTATCTAAAGACCCCATGGAACATTACACTCAGTACACACTGCTAAGGCCCTATCTAAAGACCCCATGGAACATTATACTCAGTACACACTGCTAAGGCCCTATCTAAAGACCCCATGGAACATTACACTCAGTACACACTGCTAAGGCCCTATCTAAAGACCCCATGGAACATTACACTCAGTACACACTGCTAAGGCCCTATCTAAAGACACTATGAAACATTACACTCAGTACACACTGCTAAGGCCCTATCTAAAGACCCTATGGAACATTACACTCAGTACACACTGCTAAGGCCCTATCTAAAGACACTATGAAACATTACACTCAGTACACACTGCTAAGGCCCTATCTAAAGACCCCATGGAACATTACACTCAGTACACACTGCTAAGGCCCTATCTAAAGACACTATGAAACATTACACTCAGTACACACTGCTAAGGCCCTATCTAAAGACCCCATGGAACATTACACTCAGTACACACTGCTAAGGCCTTATATAAAGACCCTATGGAACATTACACTTAGTACACACTGCTAAGGCCCTATCTAAAGACCCCATGGAACATTACACTCAGTACACACTGCTAAGGCCCTATCTAAAGACCCTATGGAACATTACACTCAGTACACACTGTTAAGGCCCTATCTAAAGTGTTTTGTATGCACTTAGTCTGGTGACAAATCATAAAGCATTCTAATGTATAGTTTCATTTTTCACAGTGCAAAGAGCTCTCATGTTTGCTATTTAATTGTATCACATGTCTGCTATTTAAATTTATAAAAAACATTTATTAACTTACCAAACTACTGAGCAAAATTGAACTTGTTACATATAGCAGGATGTTTTGATGGTAAAAAAAAAAAAAAAGAAATTCTGATCAGACCAAACAAGTCCTGTCCTTTAAGACACTTTAGCAGACACTTTATAATAAACACCTTCTTTGTATCTACACTAACTGACCATCTTATTAGGTACACCATGTGGACGTCTCTATGTCAGAAAGGGAAGGAAGGATGTGAGTGGCAGCAGAGCACGTAGAACCTCTTTTGATTTTAACACAAAACAACAAAAGTAGAAACTCAGCCAGGAAATGATTCTCAGTTGCTTCTTCTTCTCAATACACTTTTCAGCAGGACAGTTTGCTTCTTTGAAAGGCTTTGACTGTGCCATCTCTCAGCCGCAGGTTACAGACGTTGAACTAATTGTAATGTATCACACCGCTATTGGTGTGGGTTTTTTTTTTACTAGTGTTAGAGTCACTGCAATGTTGATGTGATATTTTTACACAGGAGTGAGTGGAGGAAAATGTATACACATCTGTAACTGTTTACAAAAAACTTTTTGGGGGGAGGGGGGAGGTTGTAGTTTTGGGGCCAAGTGTCACATAACTTCAGAAATGGCCCAATTGGATCAACACAAATTTTTAAAAATCCATAAAGAAACTTACCTTTCAAACCTGTGTTTTAGTTTGGCTGTTCTAAATGGCTCAGTGATGTTGAGGTTAGGAGACTGTCATGTACCTATAATCTGAACCTTCACTTTTTTCTGCTATATAATTACTAAGATTAAGAATGCTGATTTATAATAGGTCTTCTAAATCATACTGGCAGGAGTTGAACACCAATGCATCACCTAAGGTACATTTGCACACGTCACAGTGTTAGTTTTTGTGGTCAACCACAGGTGTTTAAATAGAGTGAAGAAGACAGTCCCTCCCTCTGCTACGGTCTTTAAAAAGCAGTGTCATTTGGTCTGAAATTATTCTTATCTCAGATAAAGAGTTCAGTTTTCTAATTCACCACTTATTTGTCATTTGAATTACCTTAAAATACATTGAACTTTGCAGTTATCTCATATGATGGGGTGGATGTGTAATTGTCTTGTGGGCTGGTGGCTGTGCTACTCTCTGATCTCTGTGATCACTGCTGAAGATCAACTGATACTGGGGAGTCCAGAAGATTGCAAGAATTCTGACTTTGTCCCTGGGTACAACCTTGGAGGAGAGGGCTTTGACATTGTGAAGATGGAGCGTAAAGGTTCCTATGTCATCGACATGGAAACGTGGAACACAGGAAACGGCAGCTGCAAATTGCATAAAAACAGATAATTAAACGGACAAACGGAGAAGCTGCCCATTGCTGTGGTATTCTGGAGATCAATTTCAAAGTGTTCACAGAAGATTTCCAGCAAAATGTATGAGTCAAGTGAAGCTGTTGTAAAAGATTCTACCTCTTCAGTCTCAAAGACACTATGAAACATTACACTCAGTACACACCGCTAAGGCCCTATCTAAAGACACTATGAAACATTACACTCAGTACACACTGCTAAGGCCCTATCTAAAGACCCTATGGAACATTACACTCAGTAGACACTGCTAAGGCCTTATATAAAGACCCTATGGAACATTACACTCAGTACACACTGCAAAGGCCTTATATAAAGACACTATGGAACATTACACTCAGTAGACACTGCTAAGGCCTTATATAAAGACCCTATGGAACATTACACTCAGTACACACTGCTAAGGCCCTATCTAAAGACACTATGAAACATTACACTCAGTACACACTGCTAAGGCCCTATCTAAAGACCCCATGGAACATTACACTCAGTACACACTGCTAAGGCCCTATCTAAAGACCCCATGGAACATTACACTCAGTACACACCGCTAAGGCCCTATCTAAAGACCCTTTGGAACATTACACTCAGTACACACTGCTAAGGCCCTATCTAAAGACCCCATGGAACATTATACTCAGTAGACACTGCTAAGGCCTTATATAAAGACACTATGAAACATTACACTCAGTAGACACTGCTAAGGCCCTATCTAAAGACCCTATAGAACATTACACTCAGTACACACTGCTAAGGCCTTATATAAAGACCCTATGGAACATTACACTCAGTACACACTGCTAAGGCCCTATCTAAAGACACTATGAAACATTACACTCAGTACACACTGCTAAGGCCCTATCTAAAGACCCCATGGAACATTACACTCAGTACACACTGCTAAGGCCCTATCTAAAGACCCTATGGAACATTACACTCAGTACACACTGCTAAGGCACTATCTAAAGACCCTATGGAACATTACACTCAGTACACACTGCTAAGGCCCTATCGAAAGACCCCATGGAACATTACACTCAGTACACACTGCTAAGGCCCTATATAAAGACCCTATGGAACATTACACTCAGTACACACTGCTAAGGCCCTATCGAAAGACCCTATGGAACATTACACTCAGTACACACTGCTAAGGCCCTATCTAAAGTGTTTTGTATGCACTTAGTATGGTGACAAATCATAAAGCATTCTAATGTATAGTTTCATTTTTCACAGTGCAAAGAGCTCTCATGTTTGTTATTTAATTGTATCACATGTCTGCTATTTAAATTTATAAAAAACATTTATTAACTTACCAAACTACTGAGCAAAATTGAACTTGTTACATGTAGCAGGATGTTTTGATGGTAAAAAAAAAAAAAAAAGAAATTCTGATCAGACCAAACAAGTCCTGTCCTTTAAGACACTTTAGCAGACACTTTATAATAAACACCTTCTTTGTATCTACACTAACTGACCATCTTATTAGGTACACCATGTGGACGTCTCTATGTCAGAAAGGGAAGGAAGGATGTGAGTGGCAGCAGAGCACGTAGAACCTCTTTTGATTTTAACACAAAACAACAAAAGTAGAAACTCAGCCAGGAAATGATTCTCAGTTGCTTCTTCTTCTCAATACACTTTTCAGCAGGACAGTTTGCTTCTTTGAAAGGCTTTGACTGTGCCATCTCTCAGCCGCAGGTTACAGACGTTGAACTAATTGTAATGTATCACACCGCTATTGGTGTGGGTTTTTTTTTTACTAGTGTAAGAGTCACTGCAATGTTGATGTGATATTTTTACACAGGAGTGAGTGGAGGAAAATGTATACACATCTGTAACTGTTTACAAAAAACTTTTTTGGGGGAGGGGGGAGGTTGTAGATTTGGGGCCAAGTGTCACATAACTTCAGAAATGGCCCAATTGGATCAGCACAAATTTTTAAAAATCCATAACTGAAACTTACCTTTCAAACCTGTGTTTTAGTTTGGCTGTTCTAAATGGCTCAGTGATGTTGAGGTCAGGAGACTGTCATGTACCTATAATCTGAACCTTCACTTTTTTCTGCTATATAATTACTAAGATTAAGAATGCTGATTTATAATAGGTCTTCTAAATCATACTGGCAGGAGTTGAACACCAATGCATCATCTAAGGTACATTTCCACACGTCACAGTGTTAGTTTCAGTGGTCAACCACAGGTGTTTAAATAGAGTGAAGAAGACAGTCCCTCCCTCTGCTACGGTCTTTAAAAAGCAGTGTCATTTGGTCTGAAATTATTCTTATCTCAGATAAAGAGTTCAGTTTTCTAATTCACCACTTATTTGTCATTTGAATTACTTTAAAATACATTGAACTTTGCAGTTATCTCATATGATGGGGTGGATGCGTAATTGCCTTGTGGGCTGGTGGCTGTGCTACTCTCTGATCTCTGTGATCACTGCTGAAGATCAACTGATACTGGGGAGTCCAGAAGATTGCAAGAATTCTGACTTTGTCCCTGGGTACAACCTTGGAGGAGAGGGCTTTGACATTGTGAAGATGGAGCGTAAAGGTTCCTATGTCATCGACATGGAAACGTGGAACACAGGAAACGGCAGCTGCAAATTGCATAAAAACAGATACTTAAACGGACAAACGGAGAAGCTGCCCATTGCTGTGGTATTCTGGAGATCAATTTCAAAGTGTTCACAGAAGATTTCCAGCAAAATGTATGAGTCAAGTGAAGCTGTTGTAAAAGATTCTACCTCTTCAGTCTCAAATAACTGGAAAGTTGGTTTGGACATACCATTAACAGCTGGTGGATCATTAGGGGGCACCCATTCCCGTGAGGCAACCAACGCTATGGCAAAGTCAAAAGAAGACAAATTCAGTTTCGCTAAGCATGAAGTCAAATGCAGCTTTTACAGGTGAGACATTCTTTGATGTAAAATGTTGAAAAACTTTTCAATAAGAGATTCATTTTCACTGTGTCCAATCCATAAATATTAATGGACTAAAAATTACTTTACAGCTACAAAATAGCATCATCACCCCCACTGCATCAGGACTTTCTTCAAGCTGTGAAGTCTCTTTACCCCACATATGATTCACACTCCTATCAAAGCATAATTGATAGATTCGGCACTCACTATACCACAGGAGTCGATCTGGGTGGGAAGATATCGGCAGTAACTGCCATCAAAACCTGTAAAGCAGCAATGGATGGCCTTACAGACACAGCAGCTAAGGACTGCTTGGATGTAGAAGCATCAGGGACATATCAAGGTGTAACACTGAAAACAGAATTCTCTCACTGTCAAGAACTAAAGAAGAAACTGAATATTAAAGAAACATTCAGCTCAATGTTTGATGACCGACAAACAGAGGTTACAGGAGGGAACATCAATGATGAAGACCTCCTTTTTTCCACTACATCTCAAAATGCCCGAAAAGTGTGGCAGGAATCCTTGAAGTCCATCCCAGACGTAGTGACATACACTCTTAAACCGCTCCACTTACTGCTGAATGATAATAACCCTGCTAAAAAGGGATTGAAGTCAGCCATAGAAAAGTATATAAGGAATAATGCCTTAAAGCAAGTTTGCTCTGAGTCTTGTAAAATAGGGAAGAATAACAGTGCCAGAGACCGCTGTGTCTGTGTTTGTCAAAGAAGTACAAATATACTGTCCAACTGCTGTCCTACTGAAAGAGGTCTTGCCACACTGAAGGTCTTTAAACTTCATGCTGAAAATTTATATGGAGATACATTCTCCAAAACAGATGCCAGTGTGGATGTTATATATGGTGATCTAATTAGGCGCACTGCAGTGATTCATGAAAATGACAATCCTCACTGGAATGAATCATTTGAGTTTGGTTCCATCACGATATCTCTGAAAAATAAGCTTACCTTTAATGTGTATGATAGAGACACCTACTGGAATAGTAACCTTCTAGGTACATGTGATTTTGATCTTAAAAGTGGAAAATGGAGTGAGGTTTGTATGTTTAAGTATGGCACCTTCTTTTTTTCCTATACTGTAGAATGTGCTCCTAGTCTACAGGGTCCAAAGTGTGCAGATTACAGTCCTTCTCCAATGGCCTCCTCTCTGGCTGAAATATTCAACTCCAGAAATGGCATTCTGGCTAAAGATACGTGGAAGCTTGAGGTAGCTCAGAATTTCTCTCACCCTCACTTCAAGGACCAATAAGGGTAGTTGGGAGAAGAATAAAGTCATATGCACTAGTTTTACTAAACACCTTAACTCCCATTGCATGTTCCAACACTTTAAAGTTTTTTTGTTTTTCAAACATTATTAGCTTAATTATGATATAGCATGATTTTACATCCAAGAAATATGCGTTTAAATAAAGCATTCACAAAGACAGACTTGTGTGAATTGTCATTCATCAAATGCACTTTTTAAAAAATTTAATTAAATTGCTAGAAACAACTAATTAGCTGTGTTCAGAGACACAATTACCCATCCTTTCAGCATCATGCAAGACCCGGTATAGCTACACTATCATTCAAATTTACTTCCATATGAGATTTTTTATGTCACTGAAGCAGAGAAGCCGAGAAAGAGAAATCTAGTGCATCTATCAAGCATGATAAATCTGGGTAAATGACACCCACATGTTGGCTCCGAATTAAAATCCAATAAAATGAATACAATAAAATTACTAACTAAAACGGACACAACTAAACAAGGTAAATCAGGACCCACTAATAAAATAACATTCTTAAAACATAAAAAATTTAACTAATTACAGCTGCTGAGAGGCGTGTGGCACATGTGACCTCTAGCTGTATCCTCAGAGCCTCTTCCTCTCTCTGGTCAGATGCCACAATATTAAACAACTATTATACAGTACAATAACCATGTATAGGATTACTAAGATATTACTGTATTATTCCTCTTTTTTCAGACACTATAGAGAAAAACTATAGAAATACTACAGAAAAATGCCATTTCAAGAATATAATGACCTTACAGTATTTACAATACATTGTATTTTGAATTTTCCCCCTTTTTGTTTAGTTAGATAAATGATGAGATTTTATATCTGTCTATTGTTAGCTAGATAATATTTTAATTATGGTAACATCTTTGTTAGTCAAACGTCAACTTCATTCCTTTTCAGCACAGATATATTGAGTGAAGAACAAAATACAGTTTACCCAGGATATGATTCTACATGACATAACAGCAGCAAACAGTACAAATCTAATAACACATGCAATAGTGCTACTAGACATACAATAAATGCTGTAAACTGTACACAACACTATTCATAAACTCTACAAATCTCAGTATGGTGGTCTGGAAATAAAACACCAGAACTAGAAACAAAACCTAACCAGAGAGGAGCACGGAGAGAACCAAATACAAATACACAGCACCAAGACGCAGAGCATAGATAAGAGGCAAAGTTCATACAACATACAATGCAGATCAAAATTAGAGAACAACACACAATTTCCTAAATGTCAAGGTCACTGTGTAGTCCTATGTGAATTTATCCTAACAGGAGTAAAAGAGCAGTATTTTAAGCTTATTTCATGAGTTGTATATATTCTAAAGCACAGTATAAAAAACTGAAATGAGATCATTGAAAAGAACACTGATCAAATTTAGAGAACACTTTCAGATACCAGCAAGTTATTGGTGTTAATCTGGCACCTGGTGCTAATTTCCTTAATTATCTGACAAACCCTATTTAACTGTCAGCCGAACTTTCCAGTTTTCACTGACTTTGCAAGATGGTGATCCGTTCCAAAGTGACTGAAACCCTCCAGCAGCAGGTTGTCCAGATGAAGGCCAAAGGGGTGACCCTATCAGCCATAGCACGAGAAGTTGGTCCTTCCAAGTCTGTGATTTCTAGAATATTGTATCTTTACAACATCACAAACTCATTCAAGTCCCCAAAGAAGGCCGGTCACCCACGAAAGACAAATGCAAGAGAGGACAGGACAACGCGGAGAAACACTTCGGGTAATCGGTTCAACACTGCAACTAGAATTGCTCACTGGTTCAGCACTGAACAGGGTAAGGAACTGTCATCAGTGTCTTGACGTTTAAGAGCATCTGGACTGAAAGCCCACTCTGCAGTGACCAAACCTCTCATTAGCAGAAAGAATCAAAAGACTAGACTAACCTTTGCTGAGGAGCATGTGCGAACAGAGGAGAAGTGGTCCAGAGTTCCCTTTAGTGATGAAAGCAAGTTTAATTTATTTGGGTCTGATGGGGAAACATTGTTTGTTCACAATCTGGGGAAACACTGAACCCAAAGTGTGTAAAGAAGTTAATAAAAAGGTGGAGAAGGAAGTGTCATGGTTTGGGGAATGTTTTCAGCAGCAGGAGATGGACCTCTCGTACAGCTACATGGCAGAGTGAATGCAAGTGTGTATCAGAACTTTCAACACGTGCTTCTTTCCTTGCGTTCATCACTCAGTCAGCCAGCAATTTTTATGCAGTACAATGCCCCCTGTCACATGGCAAAAAAAAGCAGTTCCTTGAAATTGAAAACATTGATACAATGAAATGGCCAGCCCAGAATCCTGATCTAAACTCAATAGAAAGCCTCTGGAAAATCTTTGACCGTTATGGCCAAGAAATCCAGTCACCGAACTGTGGAAGAGACTGCAAGAAGAATGGACCAAAATCACACCAAAGCAGTGTGAGATTAGTGATGTCCTGTGGCTGCAGATGTGCTGGTCATTCAAAGCAACAGCCTGTAAACCTCCTACTGATTGGTAAGTGTTATAACCTTCACAAAATGTAGTTAATCTTTCTGTGCTACAGTCATTGCTATTCTCTAATTTTGATCATTGTGTTTTCTGCAAAATAGAGGTTTTATGTTGAAATACCTTTGGTTATTTTGTAAAACATTGTTCTAGTGGTATACGCCTAACAAAATCCTTCAAATGTTGACCAATGATTACATTTATTTCTGAAAAAATCAAGTGTTCATAAATTGTTCTCTAATTTTGATCTCCAGTTTGATGCATACAGATGCAAGACAAAGGACTGTGGTCAAAGCAAGGGAAAAATACATGTCTTCAGGAGTGACCCAGGCCAAAACAATAAACAAAACCCACACTAATGAAAGAAAAGTACACACTAAATAATCCTAACCATAAAAGAAACATGCAACAGACTTCCCTAACTACCTGACACAAACACAGAGGCAAAACCCACACCCAACAAAAATGGCAGTCACTCCCTACCACCAATGTCAAGAACAAAGTAACAAACAATATTTGCACTTTTTATACAATCAAGGTATAGGTACATACACAACAGCTACCAAAAAAGGAGGAGCTAAGCCTAAGACGAAGTCCAAAAATGGGGGAAACAAAGTCATAGACAAGTCATACAAAAGTTCAAATCACAAACCAACAAACTCTAACACAACTCTCTCCCTTCTCTTCCTCCTTCTCTCTTGGGGGAAGGGCCATTAAATAGTAGGAGCAGTTGAAAACCCGGTGAGGAATGGGGCAGAGTCCCAAATGGGGAAATCCCAGCAGTGAACCTAGAACACACACACACACACACACAACCATCTTTCCATAATTTGTGCATATTGCTTCAAGTTCATGTGATCTCCATAAGAAGCAGTATCTTCAAGCATGCTCCTGTTTGTACAACTGAATTAGCCCTGCTGAGCTGAAACCTGAAACTGCTCCCTCTGGCCACACTTTTTTTTTTTTTGTGGGATCAGCAGGACAGATGCATGGTCAGCTAATGTGAGGTGGTTGCAGGGAACAGCCATTTACACTTCCGTGAACAAGCAGGCACACCCAGAACACAGCACCACCCATCACTGAGACTGGGCATGCAGCCATACAATCTTTCACACACACACCAGGACAATTTAGAGTAACCAATTCATCTAACCTGCAGATCTTTTGACAAAATGAAAATCTATCTAATCTACCAACCTGGTGAAATCATATTAGCTACCTTAGCCTGGAACACATATTAGCTACCCATTAAGGTCAGCCCACCTTGTCTCATGTCTTCAGATGCATCAAAAAAGAAAGCGGTGCTTACTCTTTCTCCCTTAGTGACTGGGGCTTCTTCTGAAACTCTGCTCATTTTAGTTCATTTTACAAGTAAGATGCTGGGCTGAGGCTAGGTTTGTTGTGTTGTATTATGACAGAAACACCATCTGTTACATGATCTGTTTTTGAATGCTTTCAATCCTCTGCTTCTTTATCAGCATCTGCAATAAACTGCAGATGTATTTATATTAGCTTATGTTATTACAAAACATTTATTAGACACTTTAGGCTCACTTGTTTTTGTTTGTTTGTCCTGGATGCTACCTTGCATCTAAACCCTAACAGTCACATGTCATGTGATGTCCTTGCTGAGAATACCACACAGAGGTATGCACAAGCAACTGGTTGGACCACACTATGGAACTAGGTAATAGTAAGCAAAATGCTAATAAAGTCTGCCTTAGATGTTAAAGACTTAGCAACAAGAAAACATATAAATTTGACTGATGACACTTCTTAAATTCATGCAGTATTCTGGTCTATTTCAATAATGTAGTGCAAAAAAAACATGAGAACATCTACTATAGTAACAGTGCCAGCACAGCCCACTAGTTTTACCCCGCCCAGACATAGATCAGCCTCACCTGAATACTGATTGACTACACCTGTCTCTCGATTCAGTTTCTTGTATAACCTCTCGGTTCCCATAGCATACTCGTGAAGTATTGTATCCTCATGCATACCGAGTGTTCATTGTTCCTGTTGGTTTTTCTGGATTTTGACCTCTGCTTCCCCTAGACAATGCCTCTCTCTTAGCCCTTCGATGATCTCAGATTCTGCCAGCTGGTTTGGAGCTGGACTGTGCCCTCTACTCTCCTCTTCGCCATCCCCTTCACGTTTACGACTGCCCTTCTAATTCTCCTCACAACTCCTTCCTGCCTGTGTTTACAATAAACTCTTGCATTTGGATCCACACCTACCTGTGTCCTGACGATTCATTACAATTATATAATACAACACACTCCAGGAAAGAAATGAACCGTGATGGTGGAAGCAACTACACATTTGATTCTTTTAGTATAGAAGGATATTTTACTATATATTTAGTAATGCTATTTTCACCTTTATGATCCCTAGATTTGCTGAACAGAAATAGACATTGATAACATGACCTGCCTTAACAGGATATACTAAATTTATTTGGGGAAATAACCTGCTGAGGCTGCAGTGTCTGAGCTATGAGCATGTAATCAGTGCTTGTCTCACTGATAATGGTAAATGGTTGCTGTGCCCAAATAAGAAAACCAATAATAAACACCCCTGTTTTGTGAATAATAGCTTGATTAATATAATGTTCTGATAGTTTATTTATATTGATCTGAAGATCTGCTGGTTTTATTGGACTAAATTCCTTAATCTCTTTAGGCACAGTGTTTGTTTATTACTGCTTTGACAATAATCCTGAAGATTTGAGCCTTTCATTTTTTATCTGAATTGGCAAGTTGTTCACAAGGGAAAGATATTTATGTTGCCTAATCACCTGAATTTGTTTTCTGCTGTCATGGAGGGGTTACATTTACTTTAGATTTGATTATATGTGTTGATGCTGCTTCCTGTTTTTTAAACTGTTTCAAGCCAACACCACAGTTTCAGCATACTGGTTCTTACTGCTATCTAACGCTTTATCAGTTTTTTCCTAGGATGTAACTACATTCTATCTGGAAACCGGCAACTTCCACCAGACATTGAAAACTACTTTATCATCACAAATTACATCCAAAGAACTACCAAAAACATAAGTAACTAACATTTTGCTTTCCTATCATGGCCACTTCTGATTTCACAGCCCCAATTCAGGTGTCCAACAGGTTTTCCCCACTCGGTGAGGCACCCATTGAGAAGCCTGTTGAAAGAGTTCTTGTTATAGGGGACTCTATTTTAAGACACGTGAAATTATCTAGGCCTTTAGGGTCACCAGCAGCAGAAGTTAGCTGTATACCGGGGGCCAGGGAGCCAGACATTGCAAGTAATCTTAAGGTTTTAAAAACGCATAGGTTCTCTGAGATAGTTATATATACCTTGGTCAGTGAAAGATTACTAAAAATAATATTGCAGATGTGTGTCAATTTGTGAAGGCGATGTCCGATGTACTATGCTCTGGTCCCATCCCAATGCAGCACGGCAATATAATGTACAGCCGGTTATTTTCACTGAATTGCTGAATGTCCAAGTTGTGCTCACAAAACCATGTGGTGTATATAGATAATTGGAACATAATGGAGGGCGAGCCTGGCCTTTTAGGGCGGGATGGTATCCATCCTACTAGGGAGGGTGCTGCTCTCCTTTCCTGTAACATAAGCCACAGTCTCATGACAGATCTAGTTAATCTATGACAAACTAGAGTGGAGGCCAGGAAGCAGACAAAGAGGCTAAACCAACCATCTGCTGGTCGCTACGTGACGTCACTGTAGGCTCATCATATTGACAGTGTCTGTTCCCTGAGTTAATCAGAAATACAGAAAACAAAGAAAAACATGTCTTAATAAAATAATTAGTATTAAAGTAACTGATTCACAGAACACTTCCTGCACCTTTTTTAAAAAGTTGGGATTACTAAATGTTAGATCCCTAACATCTAAAATGCTCATGATAAATAAATCCTAACAGATCATAGATTTAATGTACTTTGTCTAACAGAAACCTGGATCAAGCCAAATGAGTACATATCTTTAAACGAAGCATGTCCTTCTAGCTACAGCTATGTACACCTCGTCTATCTGGCCATAGAGGCTACATTGCAGTTATTATACTGATACATTATGCATAAACCAGAAATCTGGCTATGATTTTGAGCCCATTGAAATAATTTTTACTAGCATAAATGATGTAGCCAGTGATAATAAGCCTCTTCCATTAATTGGCATCTACAGGCCACCAGGACCCTACTCAGAATGTATTAAGGAATTTGCAGATCTCCTCTCTAATCTAGTCACTCTAGTAGAAAGAGACATTATTGTTGGTGATTTTAATATTTGCTATATATAATAAATGCTCTGAGACTGGCCTTTAGATCTATATTATAATCAACTGGTTTCACCCAATGTGTAAGAGAACCCACACACTCTGGTGGACATACGCTTGACTTTGTACTGACATACAGTGAAAATAACAAAAATAATCCTAGATTTCTTTTTAGTACAATTGCACATCTAACTGAAGGAAATCCACTCATTCTCCTTGGTGACTTCAACCTTCCATCAGACAAGCTGCATTCCTCCTGCATCCTTCTGCTGTTGACAGCATTAGACCTCACCCTCAACCGCTCTTCTCAACCTCACAAAGCGGGCAATGTTCTGGACCTGATCTTCACCCACACCACCACAACATCAGACATCGCAGTCACCCCCCTCCACTTCTCGGACCATCACTTTCTATCCTTCTCTCTCTCCCTTCCTTCTCTTTCCATCCACTCCTCCCCAATGTGTTCCTCCTCCTTCCATCACAATCTGCACTCCATAACTCCCTCTTCCCTTACTTTTACTATTTTGTCCACCCTTCCTCACCCTGACTCTCTATCCTCTCTCTCTTTGTATACAGTTACAAATTCTTTTATTTGTACACTCTCCTCATCAATGAATCTTCTGTGCTCTCTCTCCTCTAGACCTGCAAAGTCCTCCCCACCTGCCCCCTGGCTAACAGAAACACTTAATTCCCACAGGAGAGAACTTAGGACTCCAGAGAGGCGGTGGAGGAAATCTCACCTAGATTCAGACCTCAGCTCACTCCAGTCTCTCCTTTCCAAGTTTTCACTGGAAGTAACATCTGCAAAGTCATCCTACTATATTTGAAATTTGAATCATCAGCATCTGATCCACACAAGCTCTTCACTATTTTTCTTCTCTCCTTAATCTTCCCCCTTCCCCTCCTTCCTCATCTCTTACTCTTGAGGATTTCACCACCTTCTTTGAGGAGAAGGTTGCAGCAATCCACCAGTCCTTTTTCTCTCTTCCCAGTCTTCCATCCAATGTGCATTCCCCAACAACCAACTCTCTGACTTCTTTTTCTCATCTCTCCTCAGACAAAATTCTTCAACTCCTGACTTCCAGCAATCCAACTACATGTCCACTGGATCCAGTTCCTTCTGCTCTGTTCTAGACAATCGCTAGAGATCTTCTTCCTTTCATCTCTGTCATCATCAACAACTCCTTATCTTCTGGATATGTGCCAACTGCATTCAAAACCATCAGGGTGGTACCAATCCTCAAGAAAGCCACACTTGAAGGTTCCAATGTTATCAACTACAGACCGGTATCACTTCTCTCTTTCCTCTCAAAAGCCCTTGAATGAGCAGTTTACAATCAATTGTCTACAAACCAGCACATTCTACAGAAACAGCCCTCATAGCACTGATGGAGAAACCTCATACTGCTAAAGCTGCCAAACTGTCATCTGTTTTTCTAGACCTTTTGGCAGCCTTTGACATAGTGAACCACAACACTCTTCTCTCTGTTCTCTCCAGGCTTGGTGTGACTGGCTCTGCATGGAGATGATTTCAGTCCTATCTGGAGGGACAATCCTATCAGGTGACACGGAGAGGATCCACATCTAATACATGTAGATTCTCCAGATGTTCCACGCGGCTCAGTATTAGGCCCAATTATCTTCTCTTTGTATACTCGTTCTCTTGGTGATGTAATATCTTCTCGTGGTTTCTCCTACCACTGCTATACCGATGACACTCAATTTCTTTCTTTCCATCCTCTGGCACTCAGCTCTCCAGACATATCTCAGCATGCTTTACTGACTTTGAATCATGGATGATAGCCCACCACTTGAAGCTCAACTGCAGTAAAACCGAGCTTCTGTACATTCCAGGTACTCCCAACCCTTACCATGACCTCACAGTTTTCTTAGAGAACTCCCTGGTATCACCTTCCGAAGCTGCATGTAGCCTGGGCATAACTTTGGATAACCAGTTGTCATTCTCAAGTCATGTTTCAAATCTAACCCGGCCTGGCAGATTTCTCCTTTGTAACATATTAAGAATTCGATCCTTTCTGTTGCAGGAAGCTTCCCAGGTGCTTATAAAGTCTCTTGTAATCTCAAAGCTAGACTACTACTACTCGCTACTTGCTGGTCTTCTTTTAAGAGCCTTCAGACCTTTTGTCAACAGACAACTTGTCCAGAATGCAGCAGCACGTCTGGTCTTCAATCTTCCAAAGTTCACACGTCACTCCACTGCTGCACTCCCTTGATTGGCTTCCAGTAGCTGCATGCATTAGATTTAAAACCTTGATGTTTGCCTATAATGCCAAAAATGGCCCAGCCCCTCCATACATAAGGTCACTGGTCAAAGCCCAATCCATACCTCGAGTACTTTGAACCTCAAGTATGGATCTGCTTGAAATACTATGCTTCAAATCTCATGGAAGACAAGCATCTGTCCTGGCTCCAAGATGGTGGAATGAACTCTCACTTGCTGTCTGGACGGCAGAGTCCCTTGCAGTCTTCAAACGCAGACTGAAGACACATATATTTGTGGAATATTTAAATGACAACTGACCTTGCTCCCATATTGACTGACTAAATTAGTACTTATTGTAGGGTATTGTGTATTACACTGATGTTGTTTAACAAACTCTAGCACTTATTGTTAATTACACTGTTTATTGCTTAAGAGAGACCTTGTGTATTCTGAACTTCTAGGCATCAGCAGTGGTCCCTATATTTCAACAGTATTCTAGATCATTTGTATATTGGACTCTAACCTGCTGTACTGGATAGGATGTATTCAGTGAGTAAATGACAAAGCACTTTTGTAAGTTGCTCTGGATAAGAGTGTATGTTAAATGCCATAAATGTAAATGTAAATGTAACTAGGAATAAAACTAACACCAATGCTCAGATTACAACATCACAAAGTAATAATGAGTTCATGTTTTTCTTCAATGAGAAAATTAAGCACAATAGAGATAACATTAAGAGGATTAACATAATATCGGGCAGCTACTTAGAGATCAGAGCAACCAAGCCAAAAATGACTCTAGAATCCTTTGCACCGATCCAAGTTCTAGAACTTACATCTCTGATCTTGTGCTCAAAATCCTCCACTTGCTGACTAGATTCACTGCCAACACATTTTCCTGTAGCGCGCCACACTGCCACCGTAGCCAACTACTTCTCTGTTGCCCTTAATGGACGTTCTTTTGCGGGATGGGTCTTGGGCACATGCACACCTTGGGACAAGACTAGGACCTCTAGAAAATTTGACTAGACATTAATTGCTTATTTTTCCTTTTTTTTTTCTCTTTAAATTGTTATTTTTGTTGTGACCACTGTCAGCCAGAGAAGGATAGCCCCTGCCTCTGAGTCTTGGTTCCTCTCAAGGTTTCTTCCTCATGCTCTGGGGAGTTTTTCCTTGCCACTGTCACCCTTGGCTTGTTCACTGGGAGCTTGGACTTGGACATTTGTAAAGCTGCTTTATGACATATGTTGTAAAAAGTGCTATATAAATCAATTTAGATTTTTGATTGATTATCACATCTTTAGGCTTTCATGAGATTTTTAACTTCTTTTTTTTTTTTTTTTTAAATGCTTAGCTGAATCAGGGGGCGGTGACAGGGCTAGCACTAATGTACATTTGAGTGATGACTATTGATGAGTGGTAGAATGACTAGATTTGGGTAGTTTCAGTAGCAACTTCGTTTTTAAAGTTCCTGGACATTTCTGGAAAAAAAAGCAGCAGAATCTTTGTATGCTGTGTGTTCCCAAGCAGTGAAGCTTTACCACAGTGACACTTTACAGCATGCCTTGCTGAGTGCTCCTTATCATCTAACCCGCCTCAGATTTTTCCTATGATAGATGGAGTTAATTCCTCCACTCACCATTTCAGTAGAGACACAAACAGCCCAATACTAAGCAACAAATCACAAGAGGTCCCTGCTGGTGTTTTGCCTGCTCAGGGCTAGTGAACTACAGCAGCTGCAAGAACCAACAGCAGCTGGTGAAAATAGTTTGTTTTTGGTCAACACGAGAGGAGACGCTGACAAAAGTAAGTTGGCGAAGAGCCGTACAACTCTGTTAGGCTGATCTACAGCTGGTGGCCGCTAGTTAGTTGGGTTATTTGGCATTAGCAGGGGTTAGCTGGGGTTAGCAGGAGTTAGCAGAAGTTAGCTGGGGTTAGCTGGGGTTATCTGGGGTTAGTTGGGGTTTAGAAAGAGCACACTACAGATGTTGCTCAACAACCAGTATCAGGATGTTCGCTGCCAGCACAAAGAACAGCCCTACAGTGTCTGTTCCTACTTCAGCTCAGTGCCATCTACTCCCGAGTTATTGTCAAGAAGAAGGGAAGAAGCTGGAGGCGTTGTCTACCAAGCTCCATAATCTGGTGAGGAAGGCATACCCCAGTGATTCTGAAGTGGAGCAGCTCAACCTGTGGAAGCATGCCTGAGTACTTTGTCTCTATAGAGCTTACAGTGCCATCTCAGCCTGGTAGCTCAGACATCACTGGAAGAAACCCTCAGCAAGCTGAGGAGATCCTTTGGTAGAGCAGGAAGGACTTTGCTTCAAGATAGCTAGTGTCTAGTCAGGAACATCTCTGTGTGCTGGAGAGTATGTCCAATGTGTTTGTAGGGATTAGTAAAAAACTGCAACTGTTCATCACAATTGGATCTCCAAGAGCCTGAGACTCTATTCCCTGCTCACCTAATATGAGTATTGGTCTGAGGTTGTTTTTTTGTCTACCTTCCTCATGTCTCTGTTCTCTGTGTGTGTGTGTGTGTGTGTGTGTGTGTGTGTGTGTGTGTGTGTGTGTGTGTGTGTGTGTGTGTCCCATCTGTTTTTCAGTGTAACTAAATGGCTACTATTAAAGAGCAACTTCAGCAAAACTTTCTTACTAATTGCATGATCCCTCACCAGGTGGACACTTACATATAAAACTACATATTGAGCATATAAGGTATTCTTAATGGACAGGTAAAAAACTAAAAAACAGACATAAACTCAAACATTAAAGTTAAATGAACAGGGCAAAGGGCATTCCAATTGTATATGCAATGGGACACAGGACAAATTGTAAATTTTCTAATTTTAATGATGATACTACCTGCTATTATGTATCACATTTTGTGTTTTGTATGACATCTCCAAATGTGGAGAACAAACATTAAATACAGATATACAATACATGTTTTTATTCACTTTTTGTCTGTATCACAATCTCAGACTTTCATTTTGTCACAAATGTGTCACAGTGTGAAAACAGCCCATACTGTTATCATTGCAGGATCTTTATAAACCGTAGATGCACATTTGAGAGCGTGCTGTGGTGGTTTTTCATCATTTCATCCAGGCTCCCTGTCAGGCTGAGGGTCATTTGACTTCATTAGGGACATTTGACTTCATTAACATGATGGCTCACCACTCCTCAACAGACGTCTAACACTCAAACCCTCTCCCTTCTTTCTCACATCTTGAAACGTGAAGAGTGAGAATTATAGAGCTCAGGAATGTATAGGCTCTATAATTCTTACTCCTCACTTATCAAAGACACTGTCAGCAAAAAAATGTGCATCTACGGTTTATAAAGATCCTGCAATGATAACAGTATGGGCTGTTTTCACACTGTGACACATTTGTGACAAGATGAAAGTCTGAGATTGTGATACAGACAAAAAGTGAATAAAAACATGTATTGTATATCTGTATTTAATGTTTGTTCTCCACATTTGGAGATGTCATACAAAACACAAAATGTGATACATAATAGCAGGTAGTATCATCATTAAAATTAGAAAATTTACAATTTGTCCTGTGTCCCATTGCATATACAATTGGAATGCCCTTTGCCCTGTTCATTTAACTTTAATGTTTGAGTTTATGTCTGTTTTTTAGTTTTTTACCTGTCCATTAAGAATACCTTATATGCTCAATATGTAGTTTTATATGTAAGTGTCCACCTGGTGAGGGATCATGCAATTAGTAAGAAAGTTTTGCTGAAGTTGCTCTTTAATAGTAGCCATTTAGTTACACTGAAAAACAGATGGGAAAACACACACACACACACACACACACACACACACACACACACACACACACACACACACACACACACACACACACACACAGAACAGAGACATGAGGAAGGTAGACAAAAAAACAACCTCAGACCAATACTCATATTAGGTGAGCAGGGAATAGAGTCTCAGGCTCTTGGAGATCCAATTGTGATGAACAGTTGCAGTTTTTTACTAATCCCTACAAACACATTGGACATACTCTCCAGCACACAGAGATGTTCCTGACTAGACACTAGCTATCTTGGAGCAAAGTCCTTCCTGCTCTACCAAAGGATCTCCTCAGCTTGCTGAGGGTTTCTTCCAGTGATGTCTGAGCTACCAGGCTGAGATGGCACTGTAAGCTCTATAGAGACAAAGTACTCAGGCATGCTTCCACAGGTTGAGCTGCTCCACTTCAGAATCACTGGGGTATGCCTTCCTCACCAGATTATGGAGCTTGGTAGACAACGCCTCCAGCTTCTTCCCTTCTTCTTGACAATAACTCGGGAGTAGATGGCACTGAGCTGAAGTAGGAACAGACACTGTAGGGCTGTTCTTTGTGCTGGCAGCGAACATCCTGATACTGGTTGTTGAGCAACATCTGTAGTGTGCTCTTTCTAAACCCCAACTAACCCCAGATAACCCCAGCTAACCCCAGCTAACTTCTGCTAACTCCTGCTAACCCCAGCTAACCCCTGCTAATGCCAAATAACCCAACTAACTAGCGGCCACCAGCTGTAGATCAGCCTAACAGAGTTGTACGGCCCTTCGCCAACTTACTTTTGTCAGCGTCTCCTCTCGTGTTGATCAAAAACAAACTATTTTCACCAGCTGCTGTTGGTTCTTGCAGCTGCTGTAGTTCACTAGCCCTGAGCAGGCAAAACACCAGCAGGGACCTCTTGTGATTTGTTGCTTAGTATTGGGCTGTTTGTGTCTCTACTGAAATGGTGAGTGGAGGAATTAACTCCATCTATCATAGGAAAAATCTGAGGCGGGTTAGATGATAAGGAGCACTCAGCAAGGCATGCTGTAAAGTGTCACTGTGGTAAAGCTTCACTGCTTGGGAACACACAGCATACAAAGATTCTGCTGCTTTTTTTTCCAGAAATGTCCAGGAACTTTAAAAACGAAGTTGCTACTGAAACTACCCAAATCTAGTCATTCTACCACTCATCAATAGTCATCACTCAAATGTACATTAGTGCTAGCCCTGTCACCGCCCCCTGATTCAGCTAAGCATTTAAAAAAAAAAAAAAAAAGAAGTTAAAAATCTCATGAAAGCCTAAAGATGTGATAATCAATCAAAAATCTAAATTGATTTATATAGCACTTTTTACAACATATGTCATAAAGCAGCTTTACAAATGTCCAAGTCCAAGCTCCCAGTGAACAAGCCAAGGGTGACAGTGGCAAGGAAAAACTCCCCAGAGCATGAGGAAGAAACCTTGAGAGGAACCAAGACTCAGAGGCAGGGGCTATCCTTCTCTGGCTGACAGTGGTCACAACAAAAATAACAATTTAAAGAGAAAAAAAAAAGGAAAAATAAGCAATTAATGTCTAGTCAAATTTTCTAGAGGTCCTAGTCTTGTCCCAAGGTGTGCATGTGCCCAAGACCCATCCCGCAAAAGAACGTCCATTAAGGGCAACAGAGAAGTAGTTGGCTACGGTGGCAGTGTGGCGCGCTACAGGAAAATGTGTTGGCAGTGAATCTAGTCAGCAAGTGGAGGATTTTGAGCACAAGATCAGAGATGTAAGTTCTGGCATTTAGAGTCATTTTTGGCTTGGTTGCTCTGATCTCTAAGTAGCTGCCCGATATTATGTTAATGCTCTTAATGTTATCTCTATTGTGCTTAATTTTCTCATTGAAGAAAAACATGAACTCATTATTACTTTGTGATGTTGTAATCTGAGCATTGGTGTCAGTTTTATTCCTAGTTACATTTACATTTACATTTATGGCATTTAACATACACTCTTATCCAGAGCAACTTACAAAAGTGCTTTGTCATTTACTCACTGAATACATCCTATCCAGTACAGCAGGTTAGAGTCCAATATACAAATGATCTAGAATACTGTAGAAATATAGGGACCACTGCTGATGCCTAGAAGTTCAGAATACACAAGGTCTCTCTTAAGCAATAAACAGTGTAATTAACAATAAGTGCTAGAGTTTGTTAAACAACATCAGTGTAATACACATTATCCTACAATAAGTACTAATTTAGTCAGTCAATATGGGAGCAAGGTCAGTTGTCATTTAAATATTCCACAAATATATGTGTCTTCAGTCTGCGTTTGAAGACTGCAAGGGACTTTGCCGTCCAGACAGCAAGTGAGAGTTCATTCCACCATCTTGGAGCCAGGACAGATGCTTGTCTTCCATGAGATTTGAAGCATGGTATTTCAAGCAGATCCATACTTGAGGTTCAAAGTACTCGAGGTACGGATTGGGCTTTGACCAGTGACCTTATGTATGGAGCGGCTGGGCCATTTTTGGCAATATAGGCAAACATCAAGGTTGCTATTAGTAAGAAAGCAATTAGTAAGAAAGTTTTGTATGACATCTCCACATTTGGAGATGTCATACAAAAACACAAAATGTGACAAAGATATATAAATAAGAAAAGATGACAAGATATTGTTTTTTTGTTTACAGTTCTTTTATCCATTCAACTTTCCATTAAAGCCCATATACTATTGACTTAAATGTTCCAGAAACACATTCAAAACCACAGAAAAATGTTTTATTATTTATGTTTTGAAAGACATTTTTTATTGCCTTTCTGCTGGCACACATACACACACACACACACACACACACACACACACACACACACACACACACACACACACACACACACATTACATTCAAAA
>NC_137498.1:42584234-42654234 GCF_041902795.1 Electrophorus electricus | reverse complement strand
ACATTTGTTTTTATTTATTAAAGAAATTAAAATTAAAGAATTTTAACTTCTAATCTCTTTGAGTAATAAAGCAGTGAGTTTTCTGGTATTTTGACAGATTGCCAAAGAGAGGTAACCCACGCCGCACTACCTGGATTCTAAATTCGCGCCGCAAAGGTCCCGAGGGCAAAGGGCAATGGGAGCCCCAGAGTGACTACATCTACTTCTGCTCCAAGCATTTCACCCCCGACAGCTTCGAACTCTCAGGTGTCAGGTCCGTCTTGCTGGTGAACCGAAGCCATTTTCCTACAGTGCACACGCTGTCTTAATCTGAGCATATGTTAATAAACATTTTTTCAAGGGTCTGGTTACTGTGAGAGTTTAGCACATAACACCAGAAATTTCAGCATGTGAACACAAAATACTTTGTGTTTTGTATCGTAGTAAAGAAATGCAAATGCGATGTCTAGTTGTTTGTTTTTACATACTTAACAGCTCGCTTGGCCCATTTACTGCAGCCAGTTGCAGAAATATGTACTGCAGAACACTCAGGATGAAGGTCTTGCTGTCTTTTCTTCTGCACTTTCCTGATACCAGTGGCTATCACAGACTGAAAGACGACGCCGTCCCCACAGTGGTGGACAACCCGCATCAAAGAGGCAAAGTATCCAGGGGAAGAGGCAGGCCACGGAATGTAGAAAGACAGAAAAGGTACATCACACACATAAACACACTTCATGCTCCATTTAGCAAAACCATTTAGCAGTTATACATATCCTATGTTATATACATGCTAAAGTTTAGCTCTTGTAAAATAGATTTTTAATCTCAATGAGAACTGATCCTGATTAAATAAAGGTTAATAATAATAATAATAATGTGCTGGTGACCTTTACATGTTGCTGTGTGTGAGGAAAATGTTACACTTTACACTTACTTTTTTCTGAACATTTTTCTTAACAGGGCCAGTATTGATAAAGAGAGATCAGAGAGCAAAGATGTCCCAGTCAAAGCAGGCTTTGTCCAGAACAGAATTAGCGGGGAACGAGCCGAGAGTTCCAAGACAGCCGATCAGGAGCAAGAAAATGAGCAAGCTCTGCCCCTGCCTTTGTCTGTGGATGTTCAAACTCCTAGTAAGAAATCATCAAATGATCCAGCAGCAGACTGCCACCCTAATCTGCCTTCTCCGCGCCCTCCATCTCCTTCCTGCTACATGAGACGTCTCCCCCCACCTCCCGGTTTCTACCTGGCCAAAGAGCACAGCTACGCCCAGCTCTGCCCTCTGCTGTGGCGCAAACGTTACAACAAGGCCATTGACAACTTGGAAAAGGCGCTGCGTTTGCTTAGTGCCGCGCGGCGTCGTGAGAACCGCCTGCGGCTCACACTGCTCCACCTCCGCGAGAGCAGAATTAGGAGCACTTTATCGCAACTTCAGGACAGTGGAAAGAGGAGGGAGCAACGAGGAGGGCATGGGGGTCTGCACCCCTGGCCTCCTCAGAGTGGCAAGGCAGCTAGAGAAGACAGGAGCATCAGTCCTGAAGGGCAGGAGGAGAGTGAGATGGAGAGCACACCTGAGGACGTGGAGCTCTTTACTGAGGAGGGCTGGAGAAGACCGGCGCACATAACAAGAGAAAGGGTCACCACCGAGGAAGAGGAGGGATGCTGTTTTTATTGTGGACGAGGAAGAGAGGATGAGGAATCTGCAGACACCAGGGAGGGAGGGGGCATGTGCAGAGCCACTGAGATGCAAGGGGACCTTGGCAGTTACAAACCCAGTCAAATCCAGCAAGGCAGAAGCGGTAGAAGTAGGATACCGAGTACATTCAGAGATCGGCAGGTCGAGAGCACAAGGAATGACATCACTGTGGAGGCGAAGGACTGTTTCTTCTACTACTGCGAAGATGATCCAAGTGAGGAGCAAACAAAGGCGGACCCCATGGAGCCATGTCCACAGCAACAGAGCCCGGACCCAGAAGCTTCTCTGGAGCTTTGTGGGAAGCCCGTGCAGCAGGTCTCCCTGCTGCCCCATCAGACCGAAATGCTCCTACAGATGCTCGCGGTACCGGGACCTCCACAGGCTACAGCGGCCTTGCCAGAGGCCACGTCCACACTCCGACTGCAGGAGCTGCACGTCCTGCAGCCAAGCACAGGCCTTCAGCTGGGATTCCTCCTTCCAGACACAGCCACGAGGGAAGGGAGCACGAGGCAGGGTGAGCAAGAAGGGGGAAATCGTGTCTACTGGGTGCAGGAAAGGACAGACAGCCGTGTACTCCTAGTACCTGAAGCTGCTGAAAGCAGGGAGAGGAATGGGGTGGGTGGGGGCAACACTGTTCAGAATGTGGAAAGCCATTCAATGTTGGTGGCAGAAGATGGCTTCCAGCAAAGGGGCAGTGAAGATGGGTGTGGTCTGATGGGGCTGAGACATATCGAGATGAGAGATGGTCAGCTTGGCCAGCAGTCAAACCTGAGAACCACTGTGCCGAGTGGAGATGTGAGACAGAGGCTGAAAGAACATCTGGAGGGGTTTCAGCTGCAGTTAAGCAGTGAGTTTATTGACTGAACAAGTTAAACCACAACAAGTTGCGAATAGTATTATTTTTGTTTTTCTCAACTGTGAAGTGATATGGCTGTTTTTTTTTCCTGAAAATAAAATTTGTGAAGATAAATTATATAATTTCCTCCATCTGTCATTGGCACTGAATACCTTCCTGTGTCTTCAAAGTATTGAGTTTTTCATACTGTGAGTACACAATATGTATGCATGTTTCATGTGTATATCTAAGCAAACTTTAAAAAACCCACAAACAACCGCCTCTTAATAATAATAATTTGAATGAGCAGACATTTATACTTAAATCATTTTGGTAAAGTTACCTTTGTAATTTATTTATTTTAATTAATTATTTTATGATACATTTACAATTGTAAAAAGGAAACAAATGTGAAGTATGCAGACTTTTTTCAGAATAAAAAAATGTAAACTAAAAAACATTAATTATATATCAAACATACTAATTAATAACATAAGAGCCTGTGTAAATAATATGTAGTCTGTGTTAAATAGGCTATTTTACACAGGCTCTCAGTCGAACTGTATTGTAATGTGTGGAAGCAAATAATTAAGATGTATCTGTCCCTTCATCAGTAAAAGTTATTCAGAAGTCAGAACCAAAGGTCATATGAATATAAACAAAATAAAAAGGTCCATTCAAAGATTTTTAATATTAAATGAAAGCATAATAATACTCCAATCTGCCTTTAATAATAATACTTTTACACAACTGTACGTTGTTGAGGATAGTTTACAAATTAAAACACACCAACAGGTAAATAACACTAACCTTTCCATTATATTACATCTTTTTTTTTGACAATTTCAAATATCTGAGAAAAACATTTCAGAAAGCAGATGATTTTTAGTCTAAAAAAGTAGATATGGTAGCAAATGTCTTGATATGCTATGGCTTTCAAAAATGCTATATCACCTATATATGCTATATCAAGCAGTAGAAATATCATAGACCTCCTTAAGCAGCCCACAGTAAACTAGATCAGAAAAAACAACAACACATGAACGGTCGCTTCCCACGACATCAAAGCAGCCGGTCCGCTGGAGGACGTGGAGAAAGACTGACCGCTTTCTGCTGTGGACACGTCAGGCCTGACCTCTCCGGCCCACGCATGCCAGTACTCGCGCTCCGCAAAGTACGCGTCCTTGCATTGGGAGCGCGTGACTCCACGAAGCGTATCCGCAAGTTTCATAATCTTATTGTTTTAAATGTTTAGACGCCGTATAATGTTTACTTTTTTTAAAAAATATCTACTTCCCTCAATGCTGAGTACAGTGATATCAGGCTTTCCGACTATCGTGTGTCCTGGGCGCAGTGACGCTAATGCGATACGGCAAAGGCGCCGCTTGACACGGCGAGTCGGTTCACTTAATTGGTGGACTCGAGGCTTTTCTCCAATTTTTGGTTTTCTCTGCTTCGTCAATAAAGCGAAGCAGAAAAATCACTAAACGTACCGAGTCTTTTAAAAATGGCGCCCACAGCGAACAACAAATATGACGTGGGCATGACGATACGTCTGAGCCCGAAACGTCAACATGGCGTTTTCTTTATTCTAGGGTTACAGCAATTTTGCTCACAGGTCAGCGCGTTTTAAGCCCTTACGCTTGATAAAATCACTGCAACGCACGACTTCTGGTGGCTTATTGCTTTATGCCATCATTCGTGTTATAGTGTGCGTTTTCGTATAAAACGACAACAAAATACAGGAATGCTTAATTTTATTACGAGTTATTATTAACAATATTAACAATAAACACTTTTTTCCGCCAGGTAATGTAGTTTAACAAGCTTTTGTTTGAAAGCAACACAAGGGGAAATATCAGTCTATCAAGTGGCACTGATATTGAATCAAGTCATGAGGCGGTGCCTAAATCGAGCACTTTACGACGGCTTCAAACACTGCTCAGCCAGTCTGATTTTAGGACGGGAACGATCTGTTTTATAAAGTGGCTTTTGAGAGATCGAAGCAAATGAAACAACTGATTCTGACAAATGTAGGATATTTTTAAAAACGTTAGAAAAACATTACAACAGTGACATCTGATGGAAAGTCGGTGCTTCTGCTTTGTGCATGACAAAAAGAGCTTTTCGTGATATTGTTAAGAAATATTTCCGCACCAGATATTATTCCTGTTTGACCCATAATTATAAAATGATACACGTATGCTTGTTTAACTGAGTCAAATGTGAAATATTATTCCATTTAAGTTTTCATTTATTAAGGAACTATATGTTCATGCTATCGTCTATGTATGATAATCATGCATCATCAGAGAACAGGATGATGGCTTTGTATTTTTAAATTAATAATAACTTATCCCATAATGTTGTGTTTTATTTGTTGCTTCTGATATGTGACTTGCAATTTATGCACATCGCGTTCCATCACTTTTTTAAAGTTTGTCAGGGTGTGGTAAATCGGGTGAGGTCACGTTGATAATTGGCATAGATTTTGGGATCAGAGAGAAAGATTATCCAATTCCTATTTGGGTGTGCTTTGGATCCAAAACATACTCGACACAGATCAACACTCTGGACTTCTTTTCGTAAACCAAAACGCGGAAAACCTATGAAACGTTTTTGAAGCGGTATGACGTTAAACCTTTTGCTCCGAAGCAATGTGCTTGAGATGACTATATGCCACAACTGGTATAAGAACACTTTCAAACATTAATTTAGGTACATTGATTTAAAAGATGGGTAAATAAGTGCTATGGAGTTTTTTTCCCTTTACGTTTTATCTTATTCAGTTTTGCACTACCAGCAAAAAGGACCGAGCTAAACAGGGGACTACATCGCGGGTCAACACGGGGAACTCGGTAGCCATTTCCCACTACGAAGCTAACTGCGGCACGGTACGACTAAAAACGACTACCTAGCTAGCATAAGTGACCTTGCCTTCTACTGTAGTTTAGTCTTTTACTTATAATAAACCAGCAATGAAATGCAAGTATATAGTACACGTATAACTTTGAACAATTAAAATAAGTTTATGTTGCAGTGGTAAATTAGGAGGCATTACTGAATAAATGTCTCTCCTACATATATACCTATAGCCAGTTGGAAGTTGACTTTACCAGCCATTGCAAGGGCATGTGTTTTAAAGGACTAAACCAAACATTGGTGCAACATACAGAAACATACGTTTTGCAGAAGGCTTGATTTACAATGACAATTTAAATATTCTAAAATGTTGAAAACCTTAAAAGATTTTTATACAATATATCGTTCGTTGCTTGCATGTTGTCTGTGCGTTTGCGCCAAGGAACTGATTCCAGGACAATGATGTCGCCACCTCAGAGGAGCCCATCTTCCTCGGTGAAGGACTCGGAGAGTTGTGTCTCATGCGGTTTGAAGTTGTGTTCGGCCCCTAGTCCTCAACTGTTACCGTGCCTGCATTCACTGTGCAGAGATTGTTTTACACTTCCAGATAAGATTACAGGTTAGATAATGATCCAAAGATTACCTTTTGTTTCAATACCATTAATAATCTGAGTTGCATCAAAACTAGGCTACTGGAAATTCCACCAACATTTTTCAACCAAACCATATTATGAGTGTTTCATTTTGGAGTGTGTCAAAATGGACTGGTGTATTTTTTTCAGTCTTTTCATGTGTATTTGACAAGGCTGGGCAGTCTACTTTCAAGATAGCTAGTGTGGTTTCTATTAGTTCATGTTTCTAATATATGAGTATTTTTAATCTTGCTTTTCAAAGGTCCAGAATGCCCTGTTTGTCAAGAGAAATACAAACTCCAGGATGTCGTCAGTAACCTTGTGTGTGGTGAGTCCTCTTCTGTTCCCAAAGAAGGCATCAAGGTGAGTGCACTTCCTCCACCCCGGTGTTAGTTTGCTGAGTTTCTGCACCCCGGTGTTTGTTGGCTGAGATCCTGCAACCCTGGTATTTGTTGGCTGAGTTCCTTTAACCCTGGTGTTTTTTGGCTGAGTTCCTGCAACCCTGGTGTTTTTTGGCTGAGTTCCTGCAACCCTGGTGTTTTTTGGCTGAGTTCCTGCAACCCTGGTGTTTTTTGGCTGAGTTCCTGCAACCCCGGTATTTGATTGCAGAGTTCTATCTGGCCTCAGACAAATGCACAGCATGTGACTTTGTGTTTACTTTGAACTGATTAACTTTCTTGTATGATCACTGGGAGAAGGAACTTCACAAGACTTTACAGAACTGTTCAATGATTGGGGCCTGATTGGGGCCTGACATACTTCATTGGTGATTAATATGAGGGTTGCGAATTATAACGGCCAAATAAACAAATTACTTGAATTTGTCTTTCAAAATGGTGCTTAAATTGTATACATTTTAAAGAGGTCATTTTTGCTTGTTGCCAAGTTAATACCACCTAAGCATCTGGGTAATCCCTTCGGTTTACAGAGGTCATGAACTGAAATCAACTAATAATTTAATTGGTGACACTGCAGCTTCGAATGATCTTTGGTTCATTCTCTAAATTTATCATTGCTAACATGCTAATATGCTGTATAAAACAAAGATCCTCTCCCCCCAGTGTGGGGGTTGTGAAGACTCTTCGGTTACTGGCTGGTGTGAAGGTCTGTGTGCTGTTTGTGTAGCAGCACACAAGAGAGTCAAAGTGGCCTGTCAACATAATGTCCATGCGATATCTCCGGGTATGTCTGTGCACGTTACAGTGACATACTTAATAAAACTACTTGTTTTTTTTGGACTTATCAAGTAACTGCTTGTATATAGATTCAATACATAGTAAACATATATTATGCAGTGTATATATAATGTTGATGATATATTTCTTTTTTTCTTTTCATGTATACCATTCCTGTAGATTTTCCACATCCTGTTGTTTGTCCCATTCATAAGAAGACCCAGGTCAACACTTACTGTCTGACCTGTGACCAGCTAACATGTAGACACTGTCCACCCTTTCATCACAGCCACATGTATGACCACAGATTTGCTTTATTTATTTACTTATTTATTCCTGTTTACTCTTCTCTCATTATTATTTGCCCATAGTTAAGGATGACCAAATAGGGGTTATTTACCAAGTTAAAGCATGAATGATTATTTTAATTTAGTGGAAGAAGACACAGGGTCCAGTTTGGGGTCTACTTTGTCTTTAGTTCCTGGTGAGGGAGCCACCCTTCCACCTGGTGTAATGTTGTTGTAGGCTGCAGGATATCCCTGGAGCGGTGCGTCATCAGAGGACGCAGGTCCGCCGGATGGTCCGGAAGGTCCACTACAAGAAGCTGGCGGCTCAGAAGTGTCTGAGCGACCTGGGTGACAGGTTGTTCCACATTCAATGTCATATTTCTTGGTGACACAAACCATCAGGGCCTCATGGCATTAACCCTGCAGTTTGCTAAGTTTAGATGCCACAACTGCTGTATCTTGAATTGTGGGGTTCTTGGTGTAATTTCTGTGCTCAACATGCATGAGTAAATGAGACATCTGGTTCAGTGAATCTGTTTAATCTTCCTGGTTGTGGATGTGGAAAACACAAACCCCTGCATTTGAATGGGTTTTCAGAACTGGGATTGAGCACTACAGTATAAATTGCAGTTGATATGAGTATAAGTTTAGCATACGTAATTAAGTTGTAGTGTGTAGTCTCTCTGGAAGTATTAATGGTGGCATTACTACACAGCCAATTGTGAGAAATATGTTCAACACTGTTTAACACAACCACATGTGACCTCACAGCCCCTGTTGTTGGCCAGTCGAGAGCGCCTGGAATACCGTGTTTGGACCTCTGTGTTGTCCCCATAAAAGCAGCTGTGTGATGCGTTAATCAAGACTTTCCCTTCTGTTTTAGACTGTCTGACCTGGAGGAGCTTGAAATGAATGTGAGACTGCAGGTGACGAAGACTGTGGTCAGCCTCTGCAAAGTCATCGTCAAGAAAGCAGCCAAACTCCTTAAAGAGATGGAGGTAGAAGACACAGTGCCATTAAGCAGTGGGGAAAAGTGGTAGGGGAAAAGTAAGCCGCCAGTCAGGTCTGACAGTGCTGATGGCAATCCAGCCTTCAAGCCCTGGGAATCGGCATTTGTCAAGTGGCTATGTGACTCAGCCCTAGTTTAAGCATAGAGCATGAATGTGAAGCTCTGGACCTCTTTTACTAAGTGTGGTTGTTTTCTTTGAGTAACATCTGCTTTTAAATCAATCACGTGAAAGCAAGCTGAAGGTCTTGTTGTAAAATGTGTAAAGATTCTAATGTGGAAATTGTGAAGATTTGGTTATTAACCTAAACCAGAGTGAATTCCAGGCTGAAATCAATTCACGTGCGAGTATACTGTCGTGACAAAAGGAGGTGAAAAAGGAATCCAGTATGATGAAGAAAAATAATATTTTCTTTATTCACAATCAGTTCATTAGCCCAGAGAGTCTTTGAAAAGATCTCTTCTGGTGTGTGTTTGTTTTTTTGCCTTTTTAAAGGCTAGTTTGTGCTTACAGCAAGCAAAAAGCCATAATGACCATCAGTGTGACCATGTTAGTAGTGTCCTTTGGCTGTTACTAAGAGACAGATGCCAACAGCCGAATGGCTGTTCCTAAGCCTGATTTAGGAATGCCACCAGAAACTAGGATGGGTCTCTCGTTGCATTCCTAAGCCAGGCTGAGCCAGGCACAGAGAGAGAAGCTAGCTATAAACACCTTGAGTAAACCCCATATTGCTTTAAGTGGGAGAACTTGTATACACAGACACATTCAGAGGAGTGAGAACACAATAGGAAACACTAAACATTTACTCATCTGTGTTTTAACAAAGTCAACGTCATTCAACCGTGTTCTATATTGTATAATTATTTCTGACTGTTGCTATACATTCATGAAGGGTGGGGGGCATTTGCATTTTCAAAGCACTAACATTATAATTAATGGTGAGAGCGCCAGAGTGCACACATCTCTCACCCTGGAACAGGAGATGTCCTGCGAGTGAAGAGAGGCAGACAGTAAATAGGAAAAAGAGGAGGGCAGATCCAAAGCTTTCTAGAATATTTCTAGAACCGTGTTGCTGCTTGTCTGTGTTCAGCTACTTGTGATTTTAAGCACGCTGTGAGAAACAAGGCAGGCAAATTTAGAGAGGCCCAGTATGTGTTGGTGATGAAAGCACATATCCACTGGCAGGGAGAATCTTTTACCTCATTTTGCCTTCAGAGTGCATTGTTTTGTTTGTTTTTCAAGCTTCTTGTTTAGTTATTAAAAACATAATAGGGATGACTGCTTTTAGTCGTATAGTAGGGTCTTGGTTTGCTGTACCTGATCTGGATTAAATCAGTTAGTTTTTTTGTTTCAGGATCTGTGTGAGAAGGAAAGAGAGAAGCTTGTAGACCAAAAGGCAAAGATCCAGCATCTACAGAAGAAACAGGAGCACGTGTTGGCCTTCGCAGATAAAGCTCTGGGCTCCCAGGACCGCACGGTTCTGCTGTCCTGCAAAAGACAGGTAGCTGGAAACAGCATAGCAAATTGTGAGTCTTTGGGTTGCCAATAAATTTGGAAGCTCTGTGTGTCATCATGCAGTGCAGTGGTAGCTTAATGGTTAAGGTACTTGACTAGTAATCAGAAGGTTGCTAGTTCAAGTTGCCACTGTTGGACCCCTGATCAAGACCCTAAATTGCTCAAGTTGTGTTCAGTCGTAATTGTAAGTTGCTTTGGATAAATGTCAGATAAATGATGTAAATTTAAGTTGTGGGTCTGTGAACATTTACCCTCAGATTCACCATCAGCTTCAGCACCTCCTAGAGCAAAACGTCTTTTCCATACCTACTGTGATGGAGCTCAAATTCCAGTGCAATTTGGCTACTGTTAAGAAAGCACTCAAAGCCTTTGGTAAGGATTATACACTTTTTCTAGCATTACTATGTTTTTTAAATATGTTTTATAAGGTTTTTGGTGTGTTGGTTCTTATATTGTTGTTTTTTTGTAGGGTGTATTGTGGCCTGTGAAGTACCATCAGCCTCTTACCAAAATCCCTCCCCCAGTAAGAACACAACCGATTCTTTACCTCACTCAGTCAGCCTACCACAGTCCCACAGGCCACATCATTTTCCTGAAGCCACTCCTCCTTCTCCTAAAACCTCCAATCCCCCAATCCGTGCTCGTCTCCGCTTGGCCTCTTCTGGCCAGTATTCTAAGTACCCCAAGATGAAGCGGCCATGGTCCTACCACCCCTACCACCCCAGCGACAGCACCCAACCTTCCCAGGCCACCGACAAATCTCTCATGCCAAAAAAGGTTTCCCTTCCATCCAGCAGCACTGCTGCATCACAACTGATTCCACATGCCGCTTCGTTCCTTTGTGCTTCCGCACCTGCACAACCGACTCCCTCTGCAACTCCGCTGGCAGTAGCCTCTGACCCCACCCAGACATCTTATGGAAAAAACACCAATAGTCCTTCTGTAGGCTCTCACCAAAACAATAGCTGCTTAGATGGGGATCTGTTGAAGCAAACTGGCGATCTTTCACCTGCTGAACCTAGTTTTAGTCCTTTGCGTGTTTTGCAAACTACAGCTGACTCTACATGTCTTAGTGTGCCCCCTAATGGCAGTGTGAGGAGTGGGGAAGAAATGGAGCCCACATTGACTGTGCCTGATGCACCCATCAGGGACCTGCTAATCAGTGAAGGCACCAGCCCAGTCCTTATCCAGGCAACGCAGGACAGAGGACTGATGGTTGGTCACACTGTCAGAGAGTTGGAATTTACCACAAGCCCAGACTGCCACTGTTTCCCTCCAGAAAGTTCATCAGCCAAAGTGCTTTTGAACAGCTCTGCAGATGCACCAAATTCTAACAGGCTCGAGGAACAGTACAGCTCTGTTTCTGCAGGTTTTCCACAGTTTTGTATAAAGAGTAGCCCTTCTACTGCACCCTCACAACCAAACATTATCTTGTCAGGAAGTGACATCAAAAGGTTTGAAGCCAACAGTTGCATACTAGCTGCTCAGAGCCCATCTACTGCTGTCTGTCAGCCACAGCACACCAGTCAGCATGAGAATGCTGTGGTCAGTCTGCACCCAGGCATCAATGTCCTACAGGAAAGTGAGGAGTCTCTTGAGGACAGTTTAAAAACAACGTGTGTGACATCAACGCTAACAAAGGACAACATTCACTCTCTCTCAGCCGACCATGTCAAGTTACCAAAGGTAACTGAAGTCAACACTGAGGTCAAGCACAACCAGGAAAAGAATAATAATATTAATAGTAATACTATAATAATAATAATAATAATTCTATGACTTGTGAAGCTGAATTAAATTACTTGCAGATCAAAATTGTACAAAACTCAACCTAGACAGGTGTCCCTGTTAAAGAAGAAAAGGTCAATACAGATGTCGGCCTGGCGGTTCCAGACTTGGTGGACAGCTACTGCTTTCCTGTAGAGGTAACAGCAATGGACAGTGCCCCCTAGAGTTTTTGAGGTGGTTTAGCGTTGACTTAATGTGAGGAGGTCATTTGGACATAAATAACACGGACAGGTTCTTTTGTTCCTTTTCAAAACTGTTACATTTTGTACATTTTTGTATCTTTTCTCACTTTATTTCTATAGGAGGAAGATGAGGAGAATGTTACAGCTTTATTAAAGATCAGAAATAATGAAGGTGATGAAATTTAGTTTTGTTGTTTTTGTTTACTCCATGATATGTAATGAGACTGAGTAAATCTGTCTGAAATGGTACATTTATAGAAAGTCAAAATTATTTTAACCTGGTTTTATTCTAAGTGAGTTTGTGCAGGTTCTTTTCTGCATATGAATGTTTTCACAGTATTGTTTAAATGTGTGAATTGCTCAGTGAAAGACTGCATACTATAAACTAACTAGGACAGCTCTTGGGCTACCAAGACACTAGCTAGGTTTTTTTCTCATATGGATTTGCTCAAGTCAATTATTTGTATATATTTTTTAACTTTTTGTATTCAGGCAATCTTGTAGTTCTGGAGCCACTGGGGAGGTGAGAGTATTGGTCTCATTGTGACCATTTGTTTAATAGTAATTATTGATATTTATTTGGTTATTTGGTCCATTTGTTTCCCATTCTATAAAGTGATGTGTTTATGCATGTTTGCATTTCTTTCGTGTCGGGTATAAATGCACACATTTGTGCTTGTGTAAGGACTGATGTCTCTTCATTTGCATTTTACTGCGATTCCTGCAGGGATTGGCTGCCTGATGTGACAGTCTGCCGTTTGTCCATTCCTGATTATGCATTGTGTTCTCCCGCCCCTGTATTGCGTGTCTTGCCAAGAGAGGGAAGCAATGATTTCCAGCTTGGTGTGATCCAGGAGGCTGAACAGGTACACAGCCCCTCCTCACTGTCTGGATGAGTGCATGGATGAACGAACTTCCTTGTCCTCACCATAGCAATAAAAACAAACTATTTTCGTGCCCACTCCCACCTTATATAAAGTTTCAGTAAATAAATAAGCAAGCTACATTATTTCAGTGCTACTTTTGTGGATCTCCATTTCAGTCTCCTGCACTGCACCCCACTCTTATTGCTGGGTGCCCAGACATCTCATGCCTCCTGTTGGCCAACCGGCTGAACTGCGCTGCATGCAAGCTCCCTGGCATACTTGTCCAGTGCTGCATGTGCCGCAGATCTTTCCACAGAGAATGTCACATACCGCCAGTGACCAGCTTAATCGAGTACGTCACCCATACCTATAAGTTTTAATCCTTTTATAGCATCGCGTTGTTTTTTTTTTCAATCTAATCTCTCATACTTAGCTTCTCACCTTTTTTCAAAGTTTTTACTTTATTTTTCATTATTTCTCTGTGGTTTTCACCGTATATTTTGCATACTCTATACTTCTCTACTCATACAGTGCTAAGCAGTGGCAGTGTTTGCTGTGCAGAGATCCGTCTAATACTGAAAACCTTGAGTTGTACCCAGAATGCAATGGCCTCCCGAATCTCAGCATGCCTGATCAGAGGGTGAGGGCTCATTCTGAACGCAGTCTGGGCCTTTTGTAAACTTTTGCACTGTTTTACTTCACATAGCATTCAAAGGGCTAGTACACTAGGTGTTGGGTCTTCTGGGGCAGTGGTTGCTCAGTGGTTAAGGAACTTGACTAGTAATCAGAAGGTTGCCAGTTCAAGTCCTGAACAAGAGCCTTAACCCTCAATTACAAAGTTGTTTTCAGTCATAATTGTAAGTCGCTTTGGATAAAAGTGTCAGCTATATGCTGTAAATATATTGCCATGTTTAATTGTATTTTTCACATTATTCTTCACACACAGAAATGTGAATATCTCCTACTCACTCTCACTTGTAATAAGCAAAGCTCAACACTCTACAGATCAGTTAAGGTAAGCAACAGGTACACACACACACACACACACACACACACACATAACAGGATAAATAGAATGTTTGATACCAAATGCAGAGCTTTTTGCCCTCTTTTGCTACGTTCAGATGTCCTCTCTCACTGACCACTACATCGATGTGACTCTGGTCCGAGGGCGTCTTCTGCGCAAACTAACACCACCCTACCGCACGCCTGCCGAGTTTGTTAGCGATGTCTGGCTTCTCCTCAGCACTCTGCTCCAGTCCTCCCAGGTACCTCCAGCGCTGGGTGTGGAGTCCAGTTTATATACATCATGTTCATCTTCTTGGTTTACAAGAGGCCACTCCTGGTTGAATGCTGTATGTGGTAACTGTACGGCTTGTGTTCTGTCCATCATGGTCACCTTTTTTGTGTTTTTTTTTTGTTTGTTTTTTTTTTGTTTTTTGGCCACATGAATGATCAGCACGTATGCGGTAGGTCAAGTGGGGTGTCTGAAGTTGATGCAAAAACTTGCAATGTTAATGCATTTCCGTCTGTGCCGTCATTCTGTAACCACCACCCCCACATTATAAATGGCCCATTTGCCAGCATTTTAGACTCCCTGCAGAGTTCCATTGGCATTCAAATGCCCGTAGAACTGTGTGTGCATAGTTGTATGTATGCTCTTACATAAACAAGAGTCTGAGATGAGCTCTGTGTACTGACTGCCACACAGTCCTCAGTAAGGACACGCAGTATTGTTTTGGTTTTTAATCTCACTGCTGGCTGTTTTAGAAATGGCAATTTGTACAGTAAACAATAACTGTGGATGAAGGCTTAATATTTTAGGCATTGGTGCTACAATATTATCAGTTATAACACTAACACAAATGTTTTTGCTTTACTTAATTTGGCAACATGCTCCACGGTGATGTTCACTCCTATTTTTTTTTTGTGTACCTCTACCATCTGACCACTAGGAGGCGCAACATGTGAAGGGGCTTCAGAGGTTATTCTCTAAAGCACTGCGCCGCGTGTTTGGCCAGAGTCTTCACCCGTCCCTCCTCAAGGATCCGTTCCGACGAGAAAGGGAGCGAATAGCAACTGAGGGAAATGCGTGAATTCCCAGAAAAAGAACGTTTAAATGCATAACTTTTTTGTACGAATGTTTGAGGGGTTTTTTAAACTTTTATTACTTTATGATCACGTGTGATGGGTGGAATGGGCTTTATTTCTGATCGATTTTTTTCACTTAAATAAACTGCTTACAAATATGTTATCAGACCAGTCTGAAATTGTTTATATTTGTCAACTCTCTCAGTGATGGATCAGCTTTGTTTCTAAGGCAGAAAAAAAAAGTCGTTTTTTATCTCACAGATATTTGCATGCGCGTATAATTTTGTACATTTACTGTTACCAAATTCCAAGCATCTCCAAAGCACAGTGCCGTTCAGATTTACTGGTCGGGAAAAACAGGTTCGGACCTGCCTCAGATTCTCGGATCAATGGCTCTGTTGCGCTTATCATTTAAACAAACCCTTAACGACTCGCTAAAGGTCGCTTCCCATTCATGTGCAATTTCAGCCCATTTACAACATTTTCTCTATTGTCTGCATTACAAGCTGCTTCTTAATGGAATTAATAGACTAGTTCAGTTAAATATGTAAACAGGCTCACATTACATCAAATTGTTGAAATATATATGTGTGTGTGTGTGTGTGTGTGTGTGTGTGTGTCGCCCCATTATAATGTCACTGTTAATTGCTGACGAAGGTAGGCGGTGGTTCCCCCTGCCCGCAACGTGAGTAGGAACCCGCCCACACACACACACACGGCATCTATAAATCTGTCGCGCCGTCGGGTGTTAGTTAGCGGGTCCGTTCTGCGCGGTGCTGTTCTGGATCTCACACACACACCCCTACGTCCTTCACAAATGGTTGTCCAGGTGAATTCTCGAACTCGCCAAAGCAGCAAAGCGATGGACGGAAACCAGCAGAAAGTGGAGGCCAATGTTGTGCTACTTGGAGCCGAAAATGTCGGAAAGTCAGGTGAGTTCCAGTTCACCCCGTATGCTCGTTTTTCAGTAGCTGTTATCCGAGTTGGGATTTTCCTATTTATAGTCTTGTGTAGAAAACATGCATTTTGGACATGCAACTAAAATCTTTTTTCCCCCTGGTCTTTAGCACTTGTAGTGCGTTTCCTGACTAGAAGATTCATTGGCGAATACGGCGACATAGGTAAGTAGAGCGCAAACAGGCGATCTGCGTGTTCTCGAGTCTGGAAACCTATATCTTTTATTTGTGTATATTTAAAAAGAAAAACGTATTTACTGACCGGTTCGTTTAACTTAACAGAGTCCATATACAGCCACTGTGACAAGATTGACGGTCGTGATGTTTGCTTCAACATCTGGGACTCGTTTTGTCCACAGGTAAGAATCGCTTTTGCATATGCACACTAATATATCGTTTCACTATGCTCGTAGTGGAGTTCATCTAATCATTCTGTCCACGTCTGTCTTGCAGAATGGAAAAGAAGCGGGACACATCAGCGATAGGCAGCTTCAGTGGGCAGACGGCTTTATTTTAGTGTACAGCATCTGTGACCGAGAGAGTTTCAAGGTAGCGCGGCAACAGGTGCAACGTCTCCGACAAGCAAAGGCTAAATTATCCAGCACAGCTCCAGTTATCATCGTGGGGAATAAGAGAGACCTCCAACACCGGCGAGCGGTGTCCAGCGAAGAAGGGCGGCTTCTTGCGCTCTCCGCGGACTGTGGATTTTTTGAAATATCCGCTGCTGAGACGTACCACGGTGTGCTGATGGTATTTCACGAACTGCTCGACCTTATACGCGAGGCAAGAGCGCTCAAGAAGGGTGCTGCCGGACTCAAAGGGATTGTGAGGAGCATGTCCGCGGTTTTTGGGAGGAAGCGGACGGAGTAAGAACATTTTTCTTTCCGAAAGAAGAATTATTTGCTACCCTTTTAAGAATCCATATTGGACCAAGACTGTGTGGAGGGGACACGGTTGATCTTTACGCCTGTACGGTTGTATTTGGATGTTCCACCAATGTTCGACTTCAGATGTTTTGGGGAGACGCATGCGGTGTTTTGAACCATGAGACTAGTGTGTTAATGTGTCTTTCAAATTAAGATACACATTCATACTGACTGAGGAGGCTTTTCAAAAATGTTTCTTTTTTGACTATGCAAAATAATTGCTCTCAGACATACTTGGTAATAACTGTGACAGAAGTAGGAGCTTTAGTTAGAAACTCTTGATTTATCAACGTATAGGCCTATGGGTAGTTCCATCTCTTAAAATTTTAATATTCTTTAGAAACTCAGGACATATTGATTCAGACAGGCTCAAAACTGTTGCCTTCAAACTGCTTTGAACAAGAGGACCTCACTTAAATCTTTTTTTTTTTTTTTTTTACCTGCCAGGTACTAATTGTTGTATATCAATAGTTGAGGTGTGTGTGTGTGTGTGTGTGTGTATGTATGTATGTATGTATGTATGTATGTATGTATGTATATTATATATATATATATATATATATATATATATATATATATATATATATATATATATATATATATATAAACTTTTATAATAAAAAATGAAATGGAATATGACTTGGGTGTTTTTATTATTAAAAGAAAAATATCTATACCACATTCCATACATTGAAAAGTACAAACTTTGTGCTCAGAGAAAATTAGGCATGCTACCTTCAACATTACAGACACACTGCACAAAACATTCCCTTCCCAAAGCTTTGTCTCAGTGAGGAAATGTTCAATTACATGGTTGATGACAATTAATCGAATAAGGCACAGCTGTTAAAGAATGAACCTGATTCTTTAGGGTAAGGTGCACCTCCTTATTGATAAATGTTTGTAACATTACATGGCAACCCTGTGTTTTTAACATGTGTAAGCTAGAGAACACAAAGGAGGAATCTCCTACAACTCAAATGCTCATGTTTAATCACTTGTCTTTTCTGGATATCTCTTCTTCACTACACACCACCATCACCAGCTTCAAATCCCTTGCAGCCATCTCACACACACACATACATACAAACAAACAAACATTCACTGACCATATATGAATTTTGGTATTGTATTTAGCTGGCCCAATCAATGCATTCTAATGAGCTGCAGGTGTCATTTCAGTTAGAGAGTATCAGAAGAAGAGGGGGTATGGAAATAAATAAAATAAAATGAAATAATGAGAGCAGACATTCACGCTGCTGTATTATCAGGGAATAATCAAATAATGAAACCGTTTTGATGATTTTTCTCAGTAAAGATGCTTAACTAATGACAAGACGAGGGCACACCTGCTGGGTGTCTGTTTTGCTAACAGCTTGTGTTTATGCAGCCCAACCTTTAATTTAAAGCTCCAGTGTGTGTGTTTATGTAGATATACAGTAAGTCCTATCATACCTCAGAGAATGGGAGTTTAGAAATTATTTCTCATGAATATTGTGTCAAACCAAGAAGCAGAGTGTGAAAAAAAGATGAGAGAGCAGAATCCTCTGAGCATAACCCTCACACTGTGGAGACGTGGGCCTGGGCTTCATTGGCACAGAAATGGCCACGGAAACCCTTGTTGCTATGCTACAAGAAGCTCAGTACGCTTCGTCATTCTTTAATGACATCACCAGAGACCACCATCAACAGATAACCTCATTGACACACACACACACATCTGAATTCCATCCACATTCCTCCCACGTTCACCATCCTCTCCAGGGTGTCACATACACCACAGAGCAAAATGATTTAAACCATTAAACCATGGAGGCAGAAATAACGTCATTTGCCAGGATCCATAATTGGTTTATGTTGAACCTTGCATTTTATTGTATTTTATGTATTTATTGTATTGTGTGTGAGTGTGTTTGTGTGTGTGTGTGTGTGTGTGTGTGTGTTACATTGGAGATTGTTTGACCCAATGGTTCAGTAATTATACCACATCATTGTTCCTGAGGCTTAGTGCAAACAATGTTCGGTATTTGCTTCAAATTAATATGATGAAAAAGCCATTATTGCAAGAAAAAGGAGGAGAGAAAGTGTGTGTGCATGTGAGAGAGAGAGAGAGAGAGAGAGAGAGAGAGAGACTGGGAAGAAACTTCTCATTAAGCACAGAAATGTCATGCTTGTTCCCCTCTACGGCTCAGGGAGCAGAACTGCTATAATGCTTCTTTTTTTTATTTCAGCAAGATCCCAAATGCCTGCATTTTGCCTCTCTCCTTCTCTCACCACCACCCCCCATCACTCACACACGTCAGAATGTCACATGATGCAGAACACGTCCGTCTGTAAGGTCTAGGAGAGCTGTACGTGGAAAGCAACACACACAGTCCAGAATTAAGACAAATGATGTGAACGTTACGGTAGCCTCAAATGAGACATGGAGAGGAAAACGTGGATATTGGATTAAGAGGTCTGATCTAATCAGTCCGAGGAGATGGCCCAGTGAAATCAGACTGAGGTGTGTACCTGTCCTCATATTAGATAAAGCTACTTGACTCTCAGCTGCAAATTGTTGTTCTATTCCCCATTAGTGGGCAAGATGGAAAGATCAGGAAGGAGACTCTGAGCTGAACATAGTAACCACAGTCTCTCACCCTTAAACTGACTATGAACACTTCTAGCTGACTACCTTGCTTTAACATAATTATCTGCTGGTATGATCAATAAACTTGGGTTAGCACAGATGTTCAGGGGCTGGTAATGAAAGATCTACCTGAGAAGCACATCTAGTACACTGAAAGCCATCTAAAAGTTACAGTGGGGGTCCTACAGGTAGCACAGCTGGAGATGGAGATCACTGGGGGTCATTTCTGTCCATGAATGATATTGCCAAACATGTCAAACATGTGCACAAACCATCTGGTACATTTGGTTATTGTGTTGGTAACCCTTTTTATTTTGTGTAACATAAATGAACACAGACTTGTATCTGCTTATTAATTTAATAAAGAGTATGAAAAGCTTCAAGCCACAACCCAAGGTTTATTTTTCTATGTTTAATATGCAAGTAAGAGCTTTCTGTAAATGTCACTTGAGGAACTGGTGTACGTGCAGCTTAATGTGTACACCTCTCCTCCTAACTCTCATCTCTATCTCTCTCCCTCCTTCCCTCACTTTCTTTCCCTCTCTCTCTCTCCTCTCAGGCTCTCCACCCCTCTCTGTCTCTCTTTCTTTCTTTCTTTCTTTCTTTCTTTCTTTCTTTCTCTCTCTCTCTTTCTCTCATATGTCAGTGCATACCCTAAAACAAATATACTGTAAGATGTTTTTTGAATTCTAAAAGTATCTGTTTGAGAATTAAAGCATAAAGCATAAATGAGGTTATTACAGTCACTCAGTCTTGGTCTAGTAGCTTCTTTCATTTTTCAGGTTTGCAATCAGCTGCAGTGGAAAAGCAGCTCAGTGGTTAAGGTGCTTGACTTGTAATTGGAAGGTTGCTGGTTCAAGTCCCACCATTGCCAAGTTGCCAATGTTGGGCCCATGAACAAGACCCTTACCCCTCAATTACTCAAGTTGTACTCAGTGTCAGGTAAATGTTATCTGTCCCTACATTTGCACAGCGCCTGCTAGTTAGACCTCTGCTCTTGAACTGTTGATTGTAACCAGGACATCCTCCTCAGCCTTTAACATCATTATAAGTATCACCAATGCCTGCTGGAGCTCCAGATGAAGTTCTGTCTGATATCCATCATAGAAATCTAAAATGGACTGAGGATAGTGTTCTTTGTGAGACTTCACTGATCTCAGAGCAAAAGGAAACTGTGGAAGGAGTTTTGACTCCACTGCCTACAGTATCTCAGGAGCACCACCAGTGGGACCATGGTGTTATGGATGACTCTGGTGCTGACACTTTGGTAAGAGGTGTTGTTTGGTGTCTAGGCATTTAACATCTATAATCCACAATTTGACGTACATGGTTGGGTCACAGTATATGTTATTGGAATCACTACTATTCAAATAAAGTCCTGTACTTCCTTTCTGGTGTACTTACTTTCTGAAATATCTGCAATATCAAGAATATGGCAGCTCATAATGATGTAAAAATGCTCAAGAGTGTGTTCACAGTGGCAGCAGTGGTATTGATGATGGTATTGATGGTAATGATGGTGGTACTGATGGTGGTATTAATGGTGGTGTCGGTACTGGTGGTGATGGTGGTATTGGTAGTGATAATGATGGTAGTGATTGTGGTATGGGTACTGTAGTGATGGTGGTATTGATGGTAGTGATGGTGGTACTGATTGTGGTATTAATGGTGGTATTGGTACTGGTGATGATGGTGGTATTGATGGTGGTATTGATAGTGTTAGTGATGGTGGTACTGATGGCGGTATTGATGGTGGTATTGGTACTGTAGTGATGGTAGTATTGATGGTGATATTGATAGTGTTAGTGATGGTGGTACTGATGGTGGTATTGGTGGCATTGGTACTGGTAGTGATGGTGGTATTGGTAGTGATGGTGGTACTGATAGTGTTAGTGATGGTTGTGATAGAGGTATTGATGGTGATAATGATGGTGGTATTGATGGTGGTATTGGTACTGGTAGTGATGGTGGTATTGGTAGTGGTAATGATGGTGGTAGTGATGGTGGTATTTGTACTGGTATTGATGGTGGTATTGATGGTGGTACTGATAGTGGTAGTTATGGCAGTGATAATGGTAGTGAAGGTGACAGTAACAGTAACAGTGACAGTAACAGTAATGGTACTTATACTGGTAGTAACTGGTAGTGATAGTGGCAGTGATTATAGCAATGATGGGGTAATGATAATGATGGTGATACAAACAGTGCTAGTGGAAGGGATAGTAGCAGTAACAATTGCAGTGATAATGGTATTGCCTGTAGACCATCATGGTGGGAGGGAGTTCAGGACTAAGTTAAGATACTGGAGGTAAGTCTTTTGGTGTTGGATCATTTTCTGAGTATATAAGACCCCAAGCAGAGTGCTTAATAATTAAACACAATTTAAGCTCTCAGGAATGCAACTGTAACTCTAACTACACAAACAGGAAAACCTTTGAACAGAAACTTGACCCCCACCACCACCACCCGCACTCACACTGCATGACGTCACATATCGCATGTGTGCACACACACAAACACACACCTTTACTTATTTAAACAAAACAGACTTTACTCCAGCCCATGCATTTGTATTATGATTTATGCTTATGTGAATTCTAACTACTGTATCTGCAATATAGTTTATATAAGAGAGATAAGAGTGCCCTGAAGGCTCCGTCCTTTGGTTTGCCATGCAGGGGGTTGAGTTTTGATTGTGAGTTTGACTTTGAGATGAATGACCAACCTGAAAAGACTTCCCATAACTCTGAGGCCCTCCCTGGACAGCTGTGCAATGCAGGAGTGCATTGCACATATTATTAACCTCAGACAGCGCAGTAAGAGCCACGTCGACTGCAAAGGTGAACCAAAGCGAGACCCCCTCCGGACCCCCTGCAGAGGCAGAAGCACAGAGACCTAAGTGCACAGTAAATATTAACCAGTCAATAATAGTTATGATCTTAAGACAGACCCACTCACATGGCACAGTGGCACCAAACTCTGAGGCAGCATTTAGCTGAAACCCAAACAGTAGAAATAAAATGTCTTCTACAAGGCTGAGACAAGAGAGAGTGAGAGAGACTTAGGGAGAGAGAAAGAGAAAGAGACAGGTAACGAGACAGGTAACGAGACAGGTAACGAGACCAGTAGAAAGACAGGTAACGAGACAGGTAAGGAGACAGGTAGAAAGACAGGTAACGAGACAGGTAACGAGACAGGTAGAAAGACAGGTAGAGGTAGAGGGGAAAATAGAGTGAAAGTGAGAGAAAAAAGAAAATAAATAAAGAGAGCTTTGGGAATAAGTTTTTAGACAGGCATTTTTGGCATTCCAGCGGGCAACCAGGTCCCCTGCTGGACTAAATTCCTCAAATACTTCACCTATGATACCACCCAGGGCGAGTCACTGGGGCAGAGCGGCACTCCTCATTGGCTCCCCATTTTGGCATTAATATATATTAATATATATATTAATAGGTTTCAGCACCAGTATTTGCATTAAGATATATGTAAGTATATTACAAGTTTCTTAATATGTATAATTCATATAATTTATAGAAACGATCAGAGCTCATGCACAATAAGTCTAATATCAAATACTTATACTTAAAGCTGGCGTGAGCCCACCACTGATACCACCATCAAGTTCAGTATGAAAGGAACAATCACATGTATCAGACACACAGAGAAAGGGGACAGCAGTTCTGAGAGGGCACACCTGTCTAGGGCTTTACCTGCTAGGTCTGCTGAAAGCACCAGTTTTCCACTCGATGCAAGCCACGTGGGAGATGACTGCCATCACTGTGTCATCAGGTTCAATGCTGGTACATGTCACTAATACCCAGCACACACTTCACATCCAAAATGTTTGACAGTGTCACATGACCTAGCTCATATGTTTCTGCTGCTACACTGGAATTTGTCTCTTTGCATATCCCTAACTCTTCTCCAAGATGTTTTCACAAACAGATACACATGTACATGAAAGGAGGTTGAGGTCAGATTGTTATATGTAACCCCTGGGGCAGTTAATAGTTATGCTCTTCCGTCTGCTGACTCATTCTGCTCATCCTGGGATTTTAACTCACAACTTACTGGTGACAGGCATGTCTCAGTAACTTTAGTACAGTCATTCATTACTCAGATGTGATAGACTTAAGAAATTAATTTTAATAATCCAGATTTACGCACTCTGGCAATATTATATTTACAACACATGCATAAAATAGGAATTTATCTTACTTTAGAATATGGCTTTTAAATGGAGTGGCATAAAAATAAAAAGTAATTAGAATATGTTACTAAGATTCCGTAATCCTTTAGTTTATAGTACTCCAGAACATGGATTTCTGTAAATCTGGATTTAAGCAATGCAGTACATCTGCAATGTAATGAGATCTTCCCAACATTGTTGTGTTCCGAGTTAATATGTACTTCTTTATCCAGACTTCATTATACAGACTTTAGTCACAAGAAAACGTACCATAGCTACTGGAGCAGTCTTACAAACAAATAACCCGGTGGATAAGACTGGATGAAGTTGAAAAAGAATGGCTAAGAGTCTGGGGACTAGGGGTTGTGAAGTGTTGGAAAGGATGACATGAACTACAATAGTCATAATGATGATGACATGAACTACAGTACCCATAATAATGATGACATTAACTACAGTACCCATAATGAGGGTGACATGAAATATTGTACCATAATGGTGATGACATGAACTACAGTACCATAATGGTGATGGCATGAAGCAGTACCATAATGCTGATGACATGGACTACAGTACCTATAATAATGGTGACATTAACTACAGTACCCATAATGAGGGTGACATGAACTATTGTACCATAATGGTGATGACATGAATTACAGTACCATAATGGTGATGACATGAAATACAATACCCATAGTATTGATGACATTACTTACAATGCCATAATGATAATGACATGAACTACAGTACCCATAATGGTGATGACATGAACTACAATACCCATAATGAGGGTGACATGAACTACATTACCAGAATGCTGATGACATGAACTACAATACCATAATGGTGATGACATGAATTACAGTACCAGAATGCTGCTGACATGGACTACAGTACCTATAATAATGGTGACATGAACTACAGTACCAGAATGCTGATGACATGAATTACAATACCATAATAATGATGACATGAACTACAGTACCCATAATGGTGATGACATGAACTACAATACCCATAATAGTGATCACATAAAGTACAACAACAATAATGATCATGACATGAACCACAGTACCCATAATGATGTGGACATGATCTACAGTATCTATAATGGAGATTACATGAACTGCAGTACCCATAATAGTGATGACATGAAGTACAGTACCATAATAATGATGACATGAACTACAGTACCATAATGCTGATGACATGAACTACAATACCATAATGGTGATGACATGAACTACAGTACCATGATGCTGATGACATGGACTACAGTACCCATAATGGTGATGTCATGAACTACAGTACCATAATGCTGCTGACATGGACTACAATGCCCATAATGCTGTACATAATGCCCATCCCCCTCCCACCCTCATAAAGACCCAGACTTGTAGCCCATTGGTATGTTTAGCTGTTCAAACAAATTTGCTAGTTGCATATTGCTAAACACATGGTTATCTTCAAATTTTAAACAGTGTCTGTGTGGGAATGGCAAAGTTAATAGTCTTAATTGAATATAGGAATGGCTTCTAAGCCAGAGGTTTATCAGTTCGGCTTGACAATGATTTCTGGTTCATGTTAATTCCAGCTGTTCTCACAACAACCTGAGGCCTTTGTGCTCATACCTACTTTTGAAAAGACTGGTTCGAGACACTGCTTGTTGTTCAAATCAGGAGAAAAACTGATCAAAAATCTCAGTGCTGGATTAGGGGCATTCCTACCATAGCAGTAGAGCTCTGAAGACATAAAAGTCCTAAACTGAAGGATAAAACAGCATTATACAGCAATCCTCTTAAATAATTAGCCATTTTGTATATTAGATCTTGGCATGCTTGGGAGAGAAACATGAAGTAAATGTCACGGGATCTAAGCATTGCATGATCTAAATGTCACATTCAACGCCTTCCGCCACAATGTCAAACAAAGACCCCTCCCCAGCATGCCGCACACATGCCCCCAGCCTTCCCAGACAGTGGTACTCTTACAAACATGCACAACCTGGCGTGGAGTGGTGCAATTTTTTTAAGGAACTCATGGTGAGATTTCAGTGTTTTCACTCTGTGGTATCCTAATGAGAGATCTTTTGAACTGCATTGAAGGCAGGCAGGAGTGTGAATGCTCGACCTATAGTAGCAAAATCAAATGAATAAGAAACTTGTTTTCCAAAATCCTAACCATACCTGTTATTTTTCTGCAGAGTTCAGAGCTTCATCAAATCCTACCATTTCCTCTGATATCCGGACATTTCCAAACACATCTTGAGAATTTATAAATCAATCTCCTAATCATTTTATTCTTTGCACATGATCACATCATCACCACACATGGCATTCCACATGTCTCACAGCTGGCCTGCATGATTTCTTCAAAGTACAGACAGGAAAAATATTCAGAGGGTGAACCTCTGAATGCAGCTTCCATTTTAAACAGACAAAACTAAACTAGGTCTGTCATAAACCCCACAGGTCAAAGACTGAGGAGGGGACCTGCACTGGTAGGCTGGGTGGATCATGGGGAAACCAAGATTGTGAGGGAATCTGGTTGCCCTGACACTGATCAGAGAGAAGTTCGGTAGTTCTTCCTAAATGGCCACAGACTGGAGTTGAGTAAAGAGGTTGCCCCAAGATCAGAGCCGATTCAACAGCAGTGGAACCAGGTTTCTTCCTCAACGGGTCTGAAATGCTTTTAACTTAAAAGGTTTTACCTTTTCATTTACATATCCAGCATTTAGCAGACACTTTTATCTGAGTGACTTACAATAGTGCTTTGTTGTCTCCATCAACATGGAACCGTGAGAACCCTTTAAATCAAATGTTACTAAATTATCAAAGGGGTGTGGTGACATGCTTTTATTACAAAATGTTGAAATCATTTTCATCACACACATGGAAAACCCCCCCAGAAATTAAATAAATATCCTCAAGGATTCAGTGCATAACATCTTTTTTAGGGAGATTTGAGGTGGGGGGGGGGGGTGATTTCATGATCCATTACTCCTTAATTAGACCACCCCAGACCAGAGAGAGCCAGCCAGCTAACCATAGACCTGTAACCATAGACCTTGATATCAGCACCAGCCTTTCAATTAGCCTCTCACCAAGGTTTATATCTCAGGTGTTCAGTAGTAGTCCACCTGCTCCTGGAACAGTACTTGCTGACAATTCATGCTAACCCTGTATCGCTGCACACAGCATCCAGGAGCAGGAGTGTCCGATAGCACAGACTCAGCTCTGCTGCCCCATTAAGCCGGGTCAGCCCTCGGCATTGTATGTACTTCAGGGGTTGTGCTTGAGCTGTGCCAGTGACTGTTGAAGGGTGATGGATCTTAGCCACACCTCCACCAGGCTGAAAAGAGGGAAACATTGGGTGGAGTAGGATAGAATTTGAGTATGAAACGTAAAAACTGTACACAGATGAACCCTAATTAAAATTCAGATTGCTTTTTTCACCAGTTCATGGTGTGAAATAATTTATACTCTTGACTGAATCTACTACTACTGTAAAATTGCTGCTGAATCATATTTGTGTGTACTTCACATATTAAATATGTGATAAAAATTCAAATCTTCAAAATCGTGTCTAAAATCATACGAATATATTGTAAAGTGTTGCTGGAAAACTCCAAAATCTAATAAATTGAGTGCAATACATTGAAATTTATGTACACTATACAGCATTTGTTTGGCTGAAGTGACAGTAACCTTCACACAGTATGTCAAAGAACCATGATGTCATCTTCTGTATTTCACACTACGCGTCACAGTTTGGCTCACCATGGCCAAGTATTCCATGACGCTGAGCCACCATTGCCTCTACTGCGTTACCCGTAGGTTGCAGACACCTCGCAGCACATACTGCTAAAACTGTGAGCTGTTCTGCTCCATCAGCCAGTGCCTTGGCGGCAGAGGTACAGAGCCTGTGCTCCACTGCAACAGAAGAGTCAGAGTCAGTCTGCTGCATATCTGCCACATCTCCACTGCTCCTTTTTCTCTGCTCGGCCTTCTGTGGTCTACAAGGGCAAGTAACCAGTCCTCAAAAACAAGACAGCACTCCCAGTGGCAGGTCCAATCTACCACTCTATATCATTGGAGATGCATTATAATGCATCAGTAACTAGAATTACCAGCCTTATTCAAAATAACTTTATCTTCTCAGTTTAGCTGGAAGTGCTGGATCAATCAGCACCTTTTTTTTTTTTGTGAGCTTATTTCCTGGCCTTTCCTTGTAATGCTATTGTTCTTGCAGATAAAGTGTGCTCTAATTGTAGAGGCCTGCATTCCGGGTCAGCACAACATGTGTGGTTAAAATCACCACTGCTAAATGAACTCCTGCCCCTGCTGCTGAATTTAATTTGATGACAGACCGCTGGATTGGAGCAGACTTTAATATACAGACAATCCAGCTGCCTGTGGATGAGCCGTGCGCCTCTAAAGCATACCTCCAATCACACCACTGCTCCCAAGGCCATGTGGGAACATTTGGTCTCATTTATCACATTAGGCCAATAATAGCAGTTAAATGTAAGAAAATTGCTTATACGAAAAACAAAACAGAAAACGCATTATACAAAATCTCAGTGGTTTCAAAATTGTTAGCACTGTCCAGGAACAACACAGGACCTTTTGGGGTTATTTTCATTTTGCAAAGAAAATATTTGTGTGTGTGTTTCAGGAGGAGTACATGATGGTGTGTGTTTCAGGAGAATTATACAGTCATGATGTGTGTGTGTGTGTGTGTGTGTGTGTGTGTGTGTGTGTGTGTGTGTGTGTGTGTGTGTGTGTGTGTGTTTCAGCAAGAGTACATGAGCCAGCTGGGTACTGTGACTGTGCTTTAGAACTGCACTTCCATTCCTCGGTCTAAAACAACTATTTCTGTGTCTTCAATGACCCCAGGGGATGATTTATGTGACAAACACTCTGTGTCCAGACACGCACACACTGTCCTAGACTACTGGGACACACACTGCTCAATGAGACGAGGCAGGGGCAAGGCGCGTAGAGGCGATGATTTCTGCCCCCCTGGGGGATCTGTCTGGCCTGTACTGCTCTGCAAATTCAGGCCACAGCGTGAGCCAAGGCAGTTCTGTGTTTTTTTTCCTGTTATTTGTTTTGCATTGGGAAAACCGGTTCACATACTGCACACTGCATACTATATGCTGAATACTGCACACTGCAGGGTCACACTAGCCTACCTACAACCCATGAGGCATGCACTCTCCGTGTTTCAAGCTGTGATGTCATACTGCTGCATGTGCTAGATTACATGTCTGCATGACCAGGAATGTGGTCGCCTGTGTCATGCGTCTCAAAATGCATCGCCATGGAGACAGACACAGCAGGACATCCACTGAAGCAGAGAGAACCGCAATCATTTTATTTCACCAAGTATCTTAGACATATAAGGAATTTGTCTTGAGTACTGTTACATGTACGACATGTAACACACAACACCAGACAAGTACACAGATTATTTGCATATATTCAAAAGAAAGTAAGATATTAAACTAAGCGAGAAATAAAAAATGTGTTGAAAAAGTTTTGAATATGCAGCCAAGCATGTTGAATATGTAAATTTGTAAATGTGTGCTAATGAGCAGACTCTTAAGAAACATCAAATTCTCAACTACACTATATACTAGAGTTATGGGAACACTGTACAGTTGTTCAAAGATGCCTTGTGTTACATGGGAGTTGGGACCCAGTAAAAGGTACGTGAGGTTTTCTTTAAAGTGCAGAGTATCCACTGCAGTTAATGAGTGCTAAAGCTCTTGGGGGGAAAGCTGTTTTTGTCTCTTTTTGTGTTGGCCTTGATGACCCTGACTTTTCTACTTAATGTAAGTGTCTGGAAAAGATGATGTCTGGGATCCAGGAAGAGAACCAAGCCTGCTTTGTGACCCTACTGTTGGGTCCTACTATGTCCTGAAGTGTTGGCAGACTGCAGCTGATGATTCTCTCCACTGTGCGGACTGATCTGAAGACTGACCCTCCTGTGAGGTGAAGAATTTAAACCTAATTGATGATGTGAGGATGGACTCGATGGTTGCTGTGTACAACTGGCTCAGCAGGAACTGTGGCAGGTTGAACATCCTCTGCTGTGCTCTCTTGGTGATGGAGATAGCATTTGTCTTTCACCCCAGTCCCTGGTAGAGCTTTAGTGACTGTTAAAACTACAGAGCCACTGATGTTTAAGAAGGGATTGGGAGGGTGTGTTGAGTCTGAAGTTTTCTCCCATCGCCACAGTCTTTTGTGTGTTCCACAGCAGGTGGCTGTTACTGCACCTGGACACCAGCTGGGCAGCTCACTTTCTGAAGGCAGGCTCGACACTATTGGTTATGAGACCAACCACAATGGAATCTGCAAACTTCAGGATATTCACGATCATCTGTCTGAAGGAGCAATCATTGGTATGGAGTCTGAAGAACAAGGGGGAAGAAACACGACCTCGCGGGACTTCAGTACTAACGGTCCAACTATGTGATATGTTTTCCTAGCCACTCCAGCTAAAATCTGTTCATCAGGAAGTCTGTGATACACTGTCACATGGAGTCTGGCGCAATTAGCTGGGACAGATAGCATAAAACCTCTTGTGTTTGTGGCAGCTCTTTTGTGCGTACCTGTTCCTGGTACCTGTGGGCAGAGCTATGCTATACTGCAGGCATAACACTAACACAGCCATTCCTCCATGGTTGCTGATAGATTCAGTCACCATGTAGACCTCATAGTGCTGTTCATGCAATAACGAAACAAGGCAGACAGACAAACACTTTTATTCAGGACAAAGATAAAACTGCAGATAACCCCCACCCACCAGAAGATGATGAGAGTTTAGAGGCGGATCAGTATGCTAGTGGCGTTTGCCCATACACGTGCAATCAAAGTAGAGATTAAGACATTTGTTTCACTTGGGGAACAAATACCATGTTTGTATTATTGGAATTTTGGGGTTATAAGTTGGTAAAGCCAGCGATAAATAAATTTGATCAAATCTGTTTCCAGAGCTAATTCTGCTGTCTGCAGTAAGAGCAGCTCAGCTGAAGAAACGGAAGAGATTTCCACCATGAGTCAGGGCCTGTTGTATAAACGCAACACAGACAATCAATTACTGACCATTTCACAGCATATAGGGGAATGTGGCTTTGTTACATAAACTTTAGCCTAAGGCAAAACATGTGAAAACAAGGAATTCAAGCATCACCAATCAGTCTCTCTCTCTCATTCACTCCCTCCTCAATCACGCTCTCACAAACTCACTCAGTCACTCACTCCTCACCCACGCTCACTCACTCACTCACTCCTCACTCCCTCATTTCTGAGTGTTGCACAGCATAAAAGAACATCACAAACATTCAGTAATGAGGAAAATATTAAGAAAATGAGGCATTCTATCCTGATTATCATCTAATTCATGAAGAGAAGAAGATGGAAAAAGAGTGAAGCAGAGAGGGAGGAAGAGAAGGAGGGAGAGATGGAAGGAAGAAAATAGATTACATCAAGTACAGTTTCATGCAACCACTATTTTAAATCCACATGGAATGAAATGGATGGATAGAAAGAGAGAGAGAGGCTAGAGACAGAGACACAGAGAGAGAGAGAGAGAGAGAGAGAGAGAGAGAGAGAGAGAGAGAGAGAGAGAAATGGAACAAGGTGTGTGAGGGAAAGAGTCTCAAAGACGAATGAAGTTAGAGTGCTGATAAAGGTTAAACATGCATTGGTCCCTCGGGGGTTAATAAGGACTCCTACATATTCACAAGTGAATATGTAAACAAAGTCTGAGTCACATGGCAAATGTCGGAAGATAGCAGGCCATAAGTGGAGAGCAGCTGACTCACAGAGGCATCCACAAACAAGCTTTCACACAAGACGGCACGGCCCTAACGAACCATGTGAAAATGCAATAGCCGCTCCCATTTTGACTTCATTTGCACATTGTATTCAAAATTAAACTGAGGTTTGAAATGTCAGCTTTAATTTGATGGTTCTTACGCCTACATTGGAATAGGAATGACTGTGCTTTTACCACAAACACACAATCCAAGATCTATAAACGGAACCCGCCAATACAGCTTTCCACAACAGACAAAATGCTGGTTTCTGTTTCATAAGAGTGCCTGAAAAACCTTTTGAGATCTGGGACATCTTGCAAATATTTACCTGTACCAGAGTGACAGATGTACGGACTTGTGGGAAATAAGATACCCTGCTCACCAGTTAAATTGCAGAGACACAGCCCTGTGACACGTCCCGATAACTGGATCATGTGTCTTTACTGATGCTGTGACTGCTGGGAGCAGCGATCCAATGAATTCTGAAGCGTACAGAAGCATCTCACGCAAAAGCTCAGAAATGTGTGAGAAATTCCTTACACCTCACTCTGGGACATTAACCCCCAAGACATACTGGATCAACTAAGAAGGTTTTCAGAGCAAGACAATGTCAAAATCCCCCCTAACCTGAACCCCACTAAGCAATCCCAACAGACTTAACGGGGGGAAAAAACCCTGGAACAAGCAGGACAAGACCACATCATCAAGTAAAGAGCCAAAATCTAAAGATGTTTATGGGTTGATACATTAGGCAGTCACTGCTTTGGCAACTAAACAGTTCCCATGCAAATATAGAAGTAGGTACCCCTGAAGGAATGGTGATATTCTGCATTTTAATTTCATAGTCATCGTTTAATCACAAAATTTAATCCAGAACATTGGCAGTGATAAACAAATATATATATTTAACATGTGGGTATTATATTTATAAAATGAAAATGTATTCATTGTCCCAAAGGTGGGAAGCTTGATAAGTTTACATCAGGTAACAGGAAGGACAAATCTGAATTTGAAGCTTCTAATCCTTAAAACAGTACAGCCAAACAGCATTTGACTAATCACTAAATCTTCTGAAAAAAAGAGTTACATATTTGAAACCTTACTTGGGTTGGTTACTGTTTTGCTTTTCCAAGAATTGCTTGGGCACCATCTAGTGGATACATCCATGGATTTCAGGAACTTTTCAGGAACCTCTTCCAGCCACTTCCATCAGGTATTTAAGGAAAATACAGGACTCTTCACTTCACATTTTTAACTCCACTTCCACAAAACCAAAATTACAAAACCAAACTTTGACACACATAACACAGTGTGTTGTATTGCTTCTATTTTCTCTATTTGAGTTGTATTGGTTCTTTGTTTTACACCTTAGTTGCACCAAATACATATAAGATCCTTGGTTTTATTCTACTCTGTTCATTGATGATATCTGTTGTCCATATCACAAATGTTATTTTTTTCTATTAATTCTGTTTTGCCAGTTTATTTTGCAGCATTTTTAATATATTGTCACTCATGCTGAACAACAAAACAAACTCTTCACTGCACTCACACTAGTGTTCAAGAACAAACAAACAAACTATATTGCGTCCTAAAGCAGAACATTTTTATGGATATGAAATGACACATACAGGACAGATTAAATGAGCCCACGCCATTTTTATTTGAAAAAGCAAAACCCTTCCATTAGCTTTTGCCATAAAGCACTGGGTTATAGACTCCTCTGTGGTTTCTAGAATGCACTATGGGTGACCAACCAAACACCACACATGCAGTGAATTCCCCTCGCATGAACTGATCAGCAATAACTGAGAAAGACAAAGATATGGCAGGTTTCTACATATCAAGTTCCCCTTTATTTTAAAAATCAGGGTTAGGGTTATTTTACAATTACAGCAATCGTGGCAATGATTAGCATAAACATTCAGGAAAGATTAGTTACTCTCTGCATGAAGGATCTCTTCTTTCTGCAAATTCAGACAGTAGTCTTTCAGCTCTGAGCTGAGCTCATGCTGAATGGCTAAAATGGTAAAGATAAACTGTCTGACAAAAGCAGGTGTCTTTAAATGCACACTGAAATGAAAGTCAGTCGTTTCAGCACAGCCTCGTAATAAGTTCAGTATAAAACAATTTAAAGTGTCTTGCCGTTCGTTGTTAAAGGAGCAATGTGTCATTTTTTCCCCAATAATTATTCACCTTATGAAACAACATTATACTAACACCTAGTGACCTGGATGTGTCTCAAATTCCACACTAAATCTATTTTAAATATGGCTGCCACTATGTGGGGGATCTGCTCCATTATCTTATTTGAGGACTATACAGCAGTTTGATTCTTCATCTAATATGAGCTATATTTCACAGAAACCAAAAAAAATAAAATAAAAATACAGATGCTCCTCAGATTATGATGGATTATTTTACGATATTTCAACTTTAAAATTCGGTTTCTGCTGAACGTATCAATATTTCCCTGCGGAAGTGAGATGCCATACGATACCGTCACATATGCTATTGATATTCAACACTATTATAAAACAGGCTTTATGTTAATGCTTTTGCTCAAGTAATAGTGTGTTTTATCCAAGTTTAAGGTAGGCCATGATATACAAGTCTAGCGTATTATAAAACTCTTCGTTTTGCGATACAATTGCCTTACAGTTGGTTTACCTGAATGTAACCCCACTGTAATCTGAGGAGAGTCTGTAATCACTTTCATAAATATTTGCTACTCTTTGGTGGTAATGACTTATTGCTCCTTTAAGATTCTGTATGTGACTTCTGATAAGTGTGTTAATTCATAAAACAATGTGAAATTAACTCGTAATCCAAAAATTCCTGCAGTAGATTAGATGGACTAGATTAGCTCACACATGATGACCTGTCACTAAAGCATATTTTACCCTACCACTTCCCAAAAATACAAGATTAAACCGTAATGTCTAGAATAGCCTTTATAGCGATTAAACACACCTGAACAAAGCGACAAGGTGGACTAAACAAATGCAGCCAATCATTCATCAATTTAAATTTTTAGATGAATTATTTTATTTTAAAAATTACATAAAGTCATTAAAATTCCAAAGCAAATCATGGTTTAATTTGATGACGAATAAATAACTGTTTCCTGCATCAGCACAGTATACCTGCACTCCTGCAGTCTGTTTTGTCACCTGACAGTAAAGTTCATTCACATTCAAATATCATGGTTTCTCTTCCATTTTATCTGAAAAGCATTCGAAATGTCTTTAGTACTGTTAGGTTTGTCATACTGTATTCCTCCTGGTTTACAGAAGCACTGCTGTGGGAGGGTTTCAGCTATGACACTGCTAAACTCAGATGAGATTCATGACATTTTAATCCAAACAATTAGTCTGACTAGGATTTAGGGGACTTTTTTCTACAAGGTTGTGTTTTTTTCTGGCTGAATGTAGCATAGAGTTTGGACTATATTGATAAGGAACGAGAAGGACACCCTCAGCTAAACACTGTGTGACATGGCGCAGCTACTGAGGATGATGCAAAAGGCATCTGGGATACATCACACACACACACACACACACACACACACACACACACACACACACACACACCCCTTCTGCCCTGCCACCCCCCAGCCAATTCCATTCACTACCTCAGTTCTCATTGGCAGACCGGTCTGGGTGTTCTATCATGCTCCTTGTTGCCATGACCTCTGAGTGGCCAACAGCAGCTTGTTTCATAGCCGCTGGCCAGCAGGGGGCTACAGCAGATGGCTCATGGTTTGAGCTTGAGCCAAGGGTAGAGGATGGTGAGGATGGAGAGGATAGAGGAACTGAGGCCACAGGCCCCTACGAAGCCTGGCCCCGTGGAGCACAGCCCCAGCCTGTCCAGGGGGATGAACACATCACAAAGGTTCTTCAGCAGGTCCAGAAGCAGAGGCGGGTTGTAGCGGAGCACGGTCACCAGCAGGTGTAGCTGTCGCCGCAGCCGGACCATCCGCAAGGGGAGCGCAGGGAATGGAACCAGGTCCGGCGGGGAGGATGGGGAGTCAGAGGAAGAGTAGCTGTTGTCCAGGCCTGGAGAGAGGGCTGATGGGCTGGACAGGGAGCCTTTTGCTAGAGAGTTACGAGACTCTCTCTCCATCAGCAGCCGGATCTCATACGCATCCCGGGTGAGGTTAAGGATGAGTGCGAAAAGGTAATATCTGCAGGAGAAGAAAACAGAAAGGTGTATGAAAGAATGAGAGAGAGAGAGAGAGAGAGAGAGAGAGAGAGAGAGAGAGAGAGAGACTGAGCGACTATTTAAGAGGACAAGACTCACCTGAAAGATCGCTGGCTCCATTTGTTCTGGTCAATATGAGGCAGGAGGCCAGTTTTCCCCACCCACAGCACGTTGTCACAGGCGAAGTACAAAGCTCGGTTTAAATGGGCCACAGTGATGCAGAGTCTCAGCACGCAGTCGGACAGGTGCACAGCCCGCTTAGCTGCTTCCAGTGACTCTGCAGAATTCCCCAACCGCATCACTGATGGAGAGAGACCCACATCACTGACTCAAGAGAAAACCGCATCACTGACTCAAGTGAGAGCCGTTACACACACAAAACGTTAATTACAGACAATAAAACATTATTACAGATTTTTTTTTTTTAAATGACACTGGAGCACATTTAAAGACAAAAAGCTCAATTATTTACACAAAGCACAATTACAGACATTACAGAACTGTTACACACAAATCTTATGGGCCGATTTAACAAAATATTAGCTACATTAAAAACGTTAAGGCAACAAACAGAAGAACTACTGCAACTACTAAGATGCAGATAAATGCTCGTTCCAGTAGCCTAGTGTTGCAAAGTCACAACACAAGGACGCTGAATTAATCCTAAAATTCCACTTCACAGCACCACGTGTGCGCATATGTGCGAATGAAAGCTTTTGCGGTCACACGTGAGGGCCGAGGAGAGGCTGACGCAATAAACGCGCGCGACAAAGGCCGCGCGTGAACTCACGCTTCCTGGCGAGGCTCACGTGAGCTTCCAGCTGCTGGACTGTAGTCAGCAGCTCGGCGCGCGCGCCCCCCTTCCGCAGCGCGTGTCCGAGCAGCACGCACGCGTATTGTGCGGCCCTGTCCAAAAACAAACAAAACACATCACAGGTCCCGCGATGTAAACATCTTGGACACCCCCGCGTGTGAAAACGTTGTCGTAATCTGTCTAGGGATGCAACATGGTCCACAATAAACAAAAACAATTACATGTGACCTGAACATTAATATCGTAAACGTTTCTAGTTATCATATTTCTGTTAGCCTATAAGCTCTCTAGTTTTGTCATGAACTGCTCTGTACTAAAGCACGGCTAAAGGACATGTGCGTCTTACCTGAAAACTCGCTCTTTGGCTTGACTTTGCGCGCTGAATCGCACCCACGACTCCATCGGACAACAGCTCCGTACTAGCTGCTGGTTTCAATGAAAGCTAAGTTGCTAACTCCTTAGCCAGCTACTGGTGACTCAAAGGCGGCCTACAAAACGAGCCAGCCCAGCTGACTACCAAAGTTTGTGCTTTTATATATGCAAGGGCTTGAAGATACGAGACGTGCAATACCCTTCCTGTGCCCTTAGATCTATTTTGACGGTAAAGCATCTGTACATTTCCTCTTAGCTAGCTCCGACCGTAGTCTGCCTCCGACCTCCAGTAGATGGCAAATGAAGAGGGACAAAATTGATGGGCATGTCCGTACCGTTTTAGATCCGCTTTGCGTTATCATGATGCTTTTTTAACTAGTGGCAGTGACATTTAATTGACGATGAGGTAAACATAAACGCAATGCATTTATCCTATGGAACAAATCCAAACTTCACTGAGCCATCAGAGGGCGTCAGCATATTTACAAAAAGCTGTCTGTCTTTAAAAAAGAGAGATACGTCAGAAAACGTCTATAATTTTATTCAAGAATCTCTGATGAAAATAAATTAAGGAACATAGTATCCAGGATCACACATTTTAGGGAAAAAAAATCTCACACCTAAAAAGTCTGGCACTTGCACTATGCAGCAATAACCAGGTATACCATTCAGATTTTGTGTGTAGCAATTGCACAACATAGGTAAGACTAAAAACTATGTAGAAGTCACATTCATATGCCACCTTGGAGAAGTACGTTTCCTTTTGTCTGTTTACTAAAATACTACAGTAACTGTTAGTAAATACAACTCTACTCTACTGGGAGATCCAGCGCTGCCAAAGTTCACCACCGTTTGTTTTTCTGCAAACTTCTCTTAGATAGCTCAAGTCCCGACACAACATCTGGCTGCACTGCATACAGACTGCGGTCCATAGATGCAAAGCAAATTTAATCCAGGCAGGAGCTTTGCACAACAACAAAAAAACAACCAACCAACCAACCAAAACTAAGGATGAAACATTACACAGTCCATTATTGTATCAGCTAAGAAAACTACTGCATCTCTGTTGTAAATTTAGCTTTCCACCCATTAAGCAGACTAGATTTTGCCTAAGTCTTCTCCCTCCATTTCTTTCTTCCTCATTTCACATACCGCATCCTGTCTTTCGGTTCTTTTATCTAAAGAGCCACCCTTCCATGAAGCTGATGTGATCTCTATTCTATTGCTAGTCTTCGTGTCAATGTCACCCACACACTTCTGCAACCTTCTTATTTCATCCCACTTACAGAAAACTCAGGAGATCTGCAGTATCTCAAAGTCGACCTCAAAAATGCCGCCCATACATTTAAAAAACAACATTACTGTCAAGTTTAATACTTTTTTCACTAAATATTACAGTATAATAAGTCAGCCTACATATTGTATGAAGATAACAGTTAAGTAGCCTATTTATGTAAGTGTGTGCCCTGCACATAAAAGTCTAGTCTCTAAATAATATAATGAAATTATCTGGAGTGCTTAAATCAAATATAATCAAAACTGCTGTCTGTGTCAACATATCACAAGCTACCCTGTGAAGGACGTCATAAAGGGGGGGTCGGGGGTGCAGACGAACAACCCAACAACAGTACGTTCTTGCACCTCCTCTTGGAGGACCATCAGGCCCCCTTCAGCTCTCCGAGTGCTGCTTTCTGAGGAACAGCGCTGTCAGGCGGCGCCACAAGGAGTGGCCATGGCGGCTCTTCCTCTCGGTGCCCTGCCCCAGCTCGGCCTCCCGCTGGCGGATCTGGCGCACAAGCGCGGCGAACACCTCATCAATGTAGTAACGGAGCGCTGCTGACGTTTCGAAAAACGGGCACTGGAACTCTCGCGCCAGTTCTTTTCCCTCCTCCACTGACACCTGGCAGACAGGAGGACGCATTTTAGGAATTTAGGGCAAAAAGATAAACTGGGGATACATGACAATGCATTTTTGAACATGTGGGTGCACATAGGACATCTGAATAAAAATTTATTTTTTAAATTCCTATCATCTGCTTGAACCTTAACAGAAGGCAAGCAACAGAACACCAATATAAGAACAAGAGATCAATAGGACAGTAGAGAATCATAATCCTGAGGCTGTGCTGAGCATGACTTTGGAGGACCATGGTATCCTGTCATGTCTCTCACCTGTCTGAGGTGCACCAGGTCTGACTTGTTTCCGACAAGCACCACGGGTGTGTCGGCAGTGCGGCGGACGCGTTGGATCAGCTGTTTGAAGTGTCGCGCCTCCTGGAAGCTGCGGCGGTCCGTGATGGAGTATGAGATGATGAAACCCTCCCCTGCCCGCATGTACTGGTCCCGCATGGCAGTGAACTCTGCCTGCACACACCAGCAGCCATGCTTGTTAACCACACACACACACCTCGTCTGATGGGTGCTGCGCACAGAAAACTGGCACCTGACAGCATTAAGACATCTGAGTCTGTTACTTGAGCATAAGGTAAGTAATAATTATAATTTGATAAAAAGTAGTATGTTAAGGCTATGATACTGGATACTGCATAGAGACATTATGTCAAAATAACTCTCTTAGAAAGGATTAAAATGAATTCATACTTGAATATTTATTAATATTAATTAATAATTTATTAATAGTTAATTGCTATTCATTCATATGAATATTAATGTTAAGTACCCTCTGGGTTCCTCAGCTTGCCTCTGCAGCCAACTGTTGTTTTTAATCTCTTTTCCACATTCACTGAGGTTATGTAAAGCACAAACCCCTAAAGAATAGCTCTAAAAGACCTTCTCTAAAGTCTGGACCAGAGAGGCAACGTTGAGGTCTCATGACACATGACATACTTCCTGAAGTGTGCATTGAGTAAAAGGAATTCAGATATGTGGTGTAAGGCAGTGCTAGTGTATTGAAGGAACTTGAACCTGGGGCACAGGGTAGGTGGTGCTTGGTCAACTGGCTCAGTAAATCACTAACAACTTTGGCAGGATTTGGCCTTGCAGGCAGTTTGTACTTTAGCATGAATTCTTCTTATTGCACTCTGCATGTTAGTAAATTTTGTGAAGAACTGATGCTACAGCTTTAAATCCTGTTATCATCACTAATGTGCCGGTGCAGTTTTTTCAGTTTTCAGTACAGGTAAGCTAAATATTTAACGATTAGGTTTAAAAGAAGGCAGGGAAAAGACAAGGTCATATTATCCAGAACTCCGATGCCTCACCAACAACTGCACCGTCCCAGGCTGCGTGGGGCACATGTGGTCCACTAATGCATGCTGAAGTGAATCAGAAAAGCATCTGGTTCTGCTTGTTCTGAGGCACACAGCCAGAGCGGAATTAATGCCCGTGTGTACCTCAGAAATGATGTCTGATTCCCCACTATACGCATGTACTCAGACATGTCTGAGGTAGAAGGACCATCAAGCCTGATGTTTGTGTACATGTGCACACATGCACATGGGCAACAGCAGCACAAAGTTTCTACAAGACCCACAGCAAATGGAGCTGGAGTATTTTAAGGTGCAGAATCACCATTTCTCGACCCAGCCCTTATCAAAATGGGTGCTTCCCATCACAACACATGTTCACTTACGGCTTTTGGTGAAAAAATGCACCCTCATCCTCGGATTCAGTCTTTTTTTAAAATATCTAACATTTAAGTCAATGTCCACGAGTGTCCTCGCCACATGGACATAACGACACCGAAGGCTGGGTCGAAAGACAGCAACCTTGTCCTTTCTGTTGATGTTAAGCACTTCTGCTGTTTATGTAGTATATCAGACAGTCTGTGACATCACTTCCCCAGCACTTGCGTTCCTCTCCTGCTTACCTGTCCTGCTGTGTCCAAGATGTCCAGATTCGCTGGCTTATCGTCTATGCGGATCTGCGTCTTATACGCATCCTCTGAGATCAAGGAAGACACAGTGGGACATAGTGAGGCAGATAATGGCATGGAGAGGCATTACAGCCTCATGTGGTGGTGTGGCAGCTTGTGGACCAGACATGTTTTAGACCTTTGAACTCTCGGATTAGACGCGTCAAACTCCAACCCCTGTAGGTCTACAGTTGGGTTGTACCACAGAAACAGTTGCCATGTTGTAATTATATTGATGCACATAGCGAATACAATGTGCTATGCTACATGTTAATACACAGTGGGGAAGCCCTGATGTGGCATGGTTAAACACTGGCCTGCATAATTTTCCTAAAATGATTTGTTTGTTAAATCATGTGAATGCCCCGATTTATCAAAACACCTTTAGACCATTAATCTGGAACAAATGAGATTAGTCAGTTTTTCTTCTCACACAAGAAAAACAAAATGTTCATGCAGTGCTCATCTACATACCATTATTGCAACATTAATTAATTAAAACAATATATTGTGCATCACTAGTTTGTACTTCAGTGTTTAGTGTTTTTCCTGTTTTAAAGTATCACATTCTACACAACAACTGTTAGAGATGAGAAAGGCATGAGTAAATTCAGACTGCAGTCTACACAAAATGAAGGAGGTCAACGAGTTTATGTTTTTATTCTCCCACCTATGGTAGGGTCGTGGTCTTCAGGGAACCGGTGACTGATAAACTGCATGATAATGGCTGGAAAATAAAAAAGAAAGAAAGAAAGAGAGTGAGTTGAGATTTCATGATAAACAATCAGTTATGATATACAAGCACACGACATTCAAAACACACATTAGAATTACAGAAAGGAAGAAAAAAATGTAACTAAAAAATCACCAAAATGAGAGAGAAAATGAGAGATATATATGAATAGAGTGAAAGGAACAGACTTCTTATATAATTCAAGCATTGCAACACTCAAGATGAGGATTAATGTTCCATCTTTTTCTCTGTAAATATCAATTCTTCTCTAAATCTACACATGCACGCATGCCCAAATGCTGCAAACAGGCACTGGTAGCTCAGTGGTTAAGATACTCAACTAGCAATTGAAAGGTTGCCACTTCAAGTCCCACGACTGTAAGTTGCCACTGTTGGGCCCCTGAACAAGACCTTTAACCCTCAATTGCTCAAGTTGTATTCAGTCTGGAATGTAAGCTGTTTTAATAACTTTTTAACTTCATCTAAATAAATAAGTAAATAAATAAATATAAATGCTAAAATGCACTAATCACGCCCTTTGTTCTGTTTCTATGGAGACTGTCAGGGTCCTGCAAAACCAAAATGAATGTCACCTTAAAGCCTCAAATGCAGTGCACAAGCATTTACACATCATCACCAGGTGAAATGTGTTCATCTCCATGGCAACACACGGAGAGACGAGATGGTTGCTAGGTGGCTCCCTAACAAAAAAATTGAGCATAAACCTATGATTGCTGAAGCAAAGAGCCACCACGCCTGTGTGTGTGCGCGCGTGCTCACCATATGGTGAAACAAACCAGGTGAACTACAACAACAATCAAAACAACTGAGGTTGCAGAAAATGCAGAGGTTCGAACATGGTAAAAATGTCCTTGAGATGATGAGCAGAGGAAATGAAGGGCACACGGGAGGGACACGTGCTACTCACCGCTCTTGCCGACTCCTCCCTCTCCCAGCATCACTAGCTTATATTCGCGGGAAAGACCGCCAGTGACCCGCGAGGACTCCATCCAAACAACTATAACGCACAGACACACCCCATGAAACGTACGTTACCTCTTAGTCTCATGCGTTCATCTTATGACTCATGACAATTTTAACAGAACTCCCAACGCAGATGAAGATTAAACAGTATCCAGGGTCATTCGAGCTCCAGGCGTATCTGCCTGCCATCATGACAAGACCACGAAAACCCGCCACACAGTCCCAAATGGTTAAGTCACGGGGTATTAGCGTATGTTTTTACATGGGTCATTGTAATTTCTACAGAACTGTACTGAATGGATTTTAGTATAGATATTACCTATGCATTGTGTGCTATATTTTCTAATTAGTGACATGCAGTTGGTTTTTTAGCATTCAGCAACTTATCTGCATGTGCTGCACTGACGGTTTTATTAATTTTAAGTTGATCGCCATGGCCAATATGGCGAAACTAAGTGACACCAGAAAAGTGCAACTATAAGTGTAGTGTAACTATGCGCACACAAACTGGGGGCACTTTCCACTGTAATATTTTCTCATGTGTCTTTTTATAGCAGACACCACGATATGTGCAGTTGACACCAGTGGCGAAGCTGGGTGCCAAGAGCAGTGGAGGAAGTGAGTCATTAAACGGAGCTCTTCATGTGACAATGCGCCCCGAGCACTGGGCGTCCGCAGCCCAGACCGCAGCCCCGCGAGGACCCACCTGGCCCTGTGATAAGTGACGCATAAAGATAAAGTATTTTGTTCTTAGCCGCAACTGAAACAAAGATGAAGCAGGTAGAGTCTCCAAGAGTGCACCAGAGAGTTTAGCGCAGTGTTGGATCAAACACACGAAATGCGTCGGGGACGTGTTGTTACGTAATGAAGCCGTCACATTCATTTCTCCTCACCTGCGCCCCAGCAAGTCTCACCATGCCAGTTCAGTCAGCAGCTTGCCTCCTCGCCGCTTACTGGTCAGGCCTGTGCGTTTGCAGGTGCGACTCCGCTCTCCCAAAACTAAGGTCCAAAAAACGAGCGTGTAACAGCGCGACGATCCCTGAGCACGAATGCGGAGGGAGCCCGGAGGTTACTTCCACGTTAAAATGCCAAAAGTTGGGCCTTTAGTTTTAGTTCCCGGACTTTGGAGTAGTTTAGGCCGCGTTCATTAGAAGGTCGCGCCTGGTCCACACAGTTTGGGTCAGAACAGACCGCCACGTTATAGGCTACATGGCTCAAATAGTGAAACCTGCCCGTCTGCTCTAATATGTCCAGTTATAACCGTTATAACCAAGAAACTGGTTATTGTGCACGTTCTGAATAACTTAAATTGAGACTAAAATGTTTCCCGAAACTTAAGATTAAGTTAAATCTGGAGAAAAAAAAGTATACGGAAGAATAGTCTGAGTAGGCTGGACATATGCTTTGTCGAGAATGCACAATCCTAGCACCGAGAGCAGAGCTGAAACGGCCTCGAGTGTTTGGAAAATTCAACAAACCGCACGTCTCATCAAAATATGAAATTATTTTATGACTCGAAGTTACTCGTTAAGGTGGTTGTCCTAACTGCAGCTGTGAACAGCCAACGAGCAGCGTTTTGGTCAAACAAAGTAGGACCAGCCGATGGAAAAAAAAGTGAAGAGTTTCAGCACACGCCGACTTTATCACAGCAAAGCTCTAGTTTAAACCACGATTAGAAACGTAATATATCGTCTTGGTTTACCAAGTCAAAGGAATAGAATAAAACTCGCTCGGGGTGCGTCAAGAAATGAGTTTACAAAATAAATAAATAAATAAAAATAACTTTAAAAAAAACACTCGTGCTACCCAGTGAGTCAGATATAATCTGCTGCCAGTGCTGAACGCTGCATTAGAAGCAAACTGAACATTACGCTGCTCACCTTTGTCACAGTACCTCGGTCTTCATTGTTACTTTTAAGTCATTTCATCATTTTGTGTAACGAAAAAGGATGGTGGCAATCAGCTCTCTCCGCTGTAAACACACATAACCCCATGGACGTCGAGACGCCACGCTGTCGGGTCCTAAAGCCCGCGGCTGGCTGTCCCGAGTTCAGGGCCGGGCCTTGACCGTGTTTAGGCAACCGTAGCTCGACGCTGCTGTATTTTAACTGTTAAAAAGTTCTGTAACGTTAAGGTTTTTGAAGCATCGGTTAGAAAAACAGTTCATCCGGCTACGTGTGTGAATAAAGTTTAGCAGGACATACTTGTAGGCATGAAAAGAAGTCCAGATGCCAAGTATAGTGAGTCAGTTTTTGATTTTATTTGCACGTCCATTGTGTTAACAAATTCAACATACAATACAAGTCTGCATTAGTGTAACATTTAGCATGGACTTATAAGAGCGTAGTGCACGTTACGTGTCCTGAAAAGCATTTTCCTCCACAGTAAAACATACCGACTTTGCATTATGGAGTTGGGCCAACAATACAAGGAGGTCTAATTAAAATACTCTTTTAAAATCTCAGTTTATTCTACAACAGACAACAACAAATAACTCTGGGAGGCTGAGCTCAGGGGGCAAAGGGGGGGCAGTAGCCAATAAAATAAATAAACAAATAAAAACAAAAACAACAAATTTACACCCAGAGAACCCATCGCCTTTTGAGGGAGAGGGGTATTAGTATGTGTGCGTGTTTTTTTTGTGTGTACGTGTGTGTGTGTGTGTGTGTGTGTGTGTTTTAGGATTACTTTAGTAATTAATTTAAAATGTGCTCTGAAAGTTGCCAACCATTTTGCAGGGCTTGTTACTGTCAAATGTAACATTCAGCTCCCATTGACCCAGACATCCACTAAAGCTGGGGTATGTCACCCATGAATACAGGCTCACGCAGGAAATGATTTGCCACATATAAGAGTTCACCACATGCACTGCCTCTAATGAAGCAAGTTATATCTACACTTTTGTGAGTGGAAACTGAATCAAAGGTCTGTCAAAGAACAATGTGTGTGATTGTGAAGAATTGTAATTCCTCATCTGACCTTATGCCATCTTATGGAAAACAATAAATGGAAATTAATGGTCTATCTCTATTAGCAGAAGAAAGTTAGATGCAGTAAACATTAATGAGTATTTATTACACACTATGACACACAGATATGAGCCTCTACCTTCCTGAAACTGTAATAGAATGAACTCCTGTCCTCAGTTCTTATGCTGACACTACAAACACCAGTATCTCTCTCTTGCTCTCTCTCCTGTTCATGCAGTATCATTATTCTTAAATCACACACACACACACACACACACACACACACACACACTCCTTCATCAGGACTGGGCCCAGATGTAACTGCTTGGGACATGTCAGTGATCGGTGTTGAAGCCGATGTGCTCTGAGTTATGTTCCTTCTCCATCATCAGTGTTAAATTCAGTTTGTGCATGAGACTCTCTTACTGACATCCTCTTAAAGAGATAAAGGAGAAAAGGTGTCAATCCAGTTAACCTGACATTTTTATATCTGCAGCTGTGGGAAGTGAATACAACATGCTGTACCTTGTCTTTGATATGGGGACTTAGGCCTCATCACAAGTATTTGGTACCCTCCATATTGTTTTCTGTAATGACATATTTTTAAAAATCTAAAAGTGCAAATATCTGCCTAAATCTGCATATTTATTTTCATTTTCAGAGTTCTAATCACTATTTTGAAAATTAGTGATGAAATATAAGATAAGTATATAAGTATTAATGTAAAGTCCATGTGCACTATATGGGCTTGAGAAGGCCATCAGCTGAATTTTAACAAACATTCTAATGAAACTATATATATATATATATATATATATATATATATATATATATATATATATATATATATATATATATATATATATATATATATATAGAGTTATTTTAGTTCTGTAAGAAAAAGCATGCCATAGGCTACAGAAATGGGAACCTCTTATTATACAATTTGTACATTTTGCTACAAGAAATAGTAAAAGCAGGCAAAGAAACAAAGTGTCCTTTAAAAAACACACACGCACACACACACACACCCATTCCATGTGGATATAGACCAGGAGAATATGGAGTGGTGCAGGTAAAGCCAGTATCTCCTCCAGCTGTGATGACACCCATGTTTATATCTGGGCCTGAGTGCAGTATCTGGAGGAAAGGTTTCTAATTGGCTCAGGCACCAGGCTGGCAGGGAACCCACCCGACCAGGCTGGGCTCCAGTCTCTGTCTTGTTTTTTAAGTAGTTATGTAAGAACAGAATAAACTAGCCTAGTGTTTTGGGTTTTTTTTTTTGTTTGTTTGTTTTTTTAAACATTTTATAAAGGACAGCTAAATTTAGCATATAGAGGCCAGTACCCAACTTACTACAACTAACAATTGTTCTACATTATTTTAAAATGTTCTTTTACTTGTTGTCTCTTCTCTGTGGATTACCAGGATTACCAGTGTCTTCAAAAAGAAAACAGAGAGAAACAGACCAGCGCAACCTTTTAAATGTACAAAAACGAGGTGGAGTCACTTAAACTCTCAAGTATCTGACATCAAGCTTCAGATGTTTTGGTGTGATAAACTAAAAAATCTATTTTTCTTTCTTTTTTTGCAGCAGGAATTTACATGTAGAGTTCAGCTCTCTGCTGCTGTCCCTCATTCTTCCTGCTTCTGTCTGTCCAGCCAGGTATAGGCTGGTGGAGGAGGACGGGACACATTGCAGGCTGAGAAGATGAAAGGATGGTAAGGGAGGACTTGAAACTGGGACAACTGAGAATCTTTCACCCTGAAAATGGGCCATCCACCCTGGATGAAAAACTGTTGCTATAAAAACTTAAAAACTTGTATTTCGGTCTTCAGCAGACTACTCTTAACATGCTAGTTGACAGGTTACCATGACGGGATCTGTAGTTCTGTGGGTCAACACACAAACGGTAAATAAATAGGTTTTACCTCAAGGTTTTATATTTTATGTTGATATGTCAACAATTTCTGTAAAAAGAAAAGGTGTTGGGAAATGTTGGGAAAGATGTTGCAAGCATGGTGGCACATGACAACAAAGATTCCTGTGTGATATTTTGGAGATAAGGACACAAGCAATTATTTTCCTTTTTTAGTAATAAATGCTTAGCTAGTTTTTCTAAAGAGAGGCCGTCATAGCCTGAGTCACTGTATATGACTCCTTTCATAGGTTCAGTAAAGTCATCTTCCACACTGGATCTCCCCCCAAGCTGTTTGCTTCCACTCTCACAGCTGTTAAACACAATAACTCATGAACTGATCTGTCTAGGTAAGTGCAGATGTGTGGAAAGAATCAAGGGGTCACTTCATAAATGGACACTGTCACTCGTGCTACCTAACCCATGCAATGTATTCATGTGAGTGCAGCTAAGAGGGTGGGGCTACAGCTAAGACAGCAGGGCTATGGATGCACCTATGAGCAGGTGTGTGGGGAGAGGCCCACAGGGTTCTTGCAGGTGGAGTATTTCTTCCTCAAGGACATAATAAACCCCCAAATCCCCACAAAGTCACATGTTGACTTGGATATACTCAAATAAATATGTGGACTGTCTCTGCTGCAACTGATTCACTGAAGTCCTTTGCAGTCTTTTCCAGTCCATCTTTTCAGACATCTCCTCCTTAGCAGTCAGTCAGTGACCGCACAAGCTGATATGCATGTACGGACATGAGCACACAGACACATACACACACATACATTGGGCTTTGAGTGATAAAAGGATGTGTTATCTGGAATCTTTGTCTAAGGTGTCAAATTAAGGGTATGTATGACACACTCTGGTCACATTTGGCCTGTGGGGGAGGGGCCAGTGCTCAAGGGGAGGGACTAATACTCAGGGGGAGGGGCTAGTAGTCAGACAGATTGTGCCACTTGGCAATCTGGCGCCGTGGGTTGTCGCATACTTCCCTCCAGTGGGTGACGCCCGAGGGAATGGGGCTCTGCCCTCCCAGCACCACTCGGCCAATCACCTCGTTCTTGGTGGTGCGGTCGAAGTCGATGACCAGGAACTCCACTGAGATGTCGGGCATGAGCTCGGTGGGCACATCGTAGATGAAGGACTCATTAAAGGTGGGATTGAGTGTGCACTTCTTCACGTGGGTCTTCTTCTTGGCCATGCGCTTGCGTCCATAGAACACGTTCACCTTCACGTACGGGTCTGCGGGGGCACAGGAGTGAGGTGAATATGCGTGCGCGTGCGTGTCTGTGTGTGCGTGCGCATGCATGCGTGTCTGCGTGTGAGTGCATGCATGTGTGATTGTGTGCGTGTGATTGTGTGTGTGTGTGTGCGCATTTGTGTGTGATTGTGTGTGTGCATGTGTGTGATTATATGTGTGTGTGCATGCATGTGTGATTATGTGTGTGTGTGTATGTGTGTGTGTGTGTGTGTACTCACTGCCAGGTAGGCTGGTGATATCCATCGTGGGCAGGTGTTTGGCTTTGAGCACTACCACATTCAGCCTGTGAGTGGCAGGCTGGTAGGAGAGAGACACCAGCAGTTCCCCGCGACTTTCACACTGCAGAAAGGAGCAGACATCAGCGCACACATGCTAAGACACAGTCATACCACCATACACACATATGGGTATACTGGCACACACACACACACACACACACACACACACATGCTCAAACCAGGTTGGAAACAGGTTGAAAGGACAAAGACCACAATTTGTCCCAAAGACACAAGATGGTTCATTAGAATTTTAAACAGCAATTCTGATGGAAAAATGTGGACATTCATATACCTTCTATAGAGGCTGATCTGATCCACTGTGTTTAAGGTCTCTCTCAAGTTGAGCATTTCAGTGTTAGTTCTGGCTATCACCATAGCAACTCACAGTGGGTGGCAGCCTGAAGCTGAGCTTGAACTCGGGACAAAAACTTGGGAGTCTATTTGTGTGTCTGTGTCTGTGTATGTTTGTGTGTGTGTGTGTGTGTGTGTTTGTGTGTGTGTGTGAGAAAGAGAGAGAGAGTGTCCAGGTTTGAGTGGTGATGGAAAGTCCTAAGTGATGACAGATGATTCCAAAAGCATACCATTTCCACATGGAGTTCACTATTAATATTAACTATATTAATAAGCATTAATTTGTCTTCTGTTATCATGAAACACCACTATTTGTATTCTGTTTCTGATCTCACACTGCAGTAAATACCATGCCAATTACAGGAGTTTATATGTGACTATGTTTTTATGTGTGTTTCTGTGTCTGTGTGTGTACATGTAAGAGCGCACCCACACATGTGAGTGTGTACACTAAACATTTCTAACCTTGTATGCCTGCTGACAGGAGCTTATGTACCAAACAGCCTGTAGTTCATAAGAAAGCCACGAGCAGTACAGATGACAGGATTACTAACTACATCTCCTATGATGCAATGGTGGATGATCTCTTATGATGCTGTTAGGTAACAGTGAGACCCCCAATAGTCCTTGCCTATAGAGGCAAGGACTGTATGATACACATTTTACATATTTACATATAATTTGATATTTTCCCCATAAAATTTCCTGTCATGGATCTACTGGCACGGGAGTTCCACTTTCTATGTCTTGCATGAATGGCTGTATCTGTGCTTTATGTATTGTTAAGTATGTGTGTGTGAGTGTGCGTGACTGTGTGGTCATCTGTGAGTGTGTGTGTGTGTGTGTGTGTGCATGTATGAGTATGGAGCTGGTTCCTGTGTGGAGGCTTATATGTCCTTCAGTTTTCAGTGGTAACACAGACTTCTGGTAACACACTCTATACACACTTTCTCTATACACAATCTATACACACTCTCTCTATGCACAATCTATACAAACTTTCTCTATACACACTCTATACACAATCTCTATATACACACTTTATACACACTCTATACACAATCTATACACACTCTCTCTGCATAATCTATACATTCTCTCTATACACACTCTATACACAATTTATACACAATCTATACACATTCTCTATACACACTCTCTATACACACTCTATAGACACTATACACACTCTCTGTACACCATCTATACATACTCTCTCGATACACAGTCTATACACTCTCTATGCACAATCTATACGCATTCTCTCTATACACACTCTGTACACAATTTATACACAATCTATACATTCTCTCTATACACACTCTATATACACAATCTCTATATACACACTCTATACACATTCTCTCTATACACACTTTCTCTATACACACTCTATACACACTCTCTCTATACACACTCTATACACACTCTATACACACTCTCTCTATACACACTCTACACAATTTATACACAATCTATACACATTCTCTCTATACACACTCTCTCTATACACACTCTTTACACACTCTCTCTATACACACTCTCTCTTCATTGCCACACCAGCCTAATGGGGTCTCAATCAATACCCACTCCCACCAGTCATTCCAGGCTTACAAATGTGTTTGTGTGTGTGTGTGTGTGTGTGTGTGTGTGTGTGTGTGTGTGTGTGTGTGTGTGTGTGTGTGTGTGTGTGTATGTGTGTGTGAGATTCTCACCTGTATGTTCCTCTTGGTGATGTCCTGGGTAATGTTCACCTTGCCTGTGCTTGGGTCCACACCAGCGAGCGGCACCATTGCCTCACCGATCACGTCGTCCCGCGCAAACCGGTCGAAGCTCAACACCAGGAAGTGGAGTGTGAGCTCCGGCAGTGAGCTGAAGGGCACACCATAGAATGTGAACGTCTCGTCGAATGCAGGCTCCAACGTCCTGCGCAGCACGCGGGTCTTCACGCGGTGCTTCTTCTCCGGCAGGATGGTCATCTTCACATAGGGGTCAGAGCTGCTTGTCTGCTCATCCACGGCTGGCAGGCCGCTCGCACCCACGACGGTCACCACCAGCGCCTTCTTGGGGAAGTTGTAGTCAACCACAAGGCTGAGCACGCCCAGGGGGAGAAAGGTGGGCCCAAACGGGGTGGGCGTCTTACTGGCCGTCTCACTGCTGCTGCTCGAGCTCCTCTCCAGGCAGCAATAATCCGCTCGCACAGGCAGCGCCCTCTCCAGCCTGGGAGGAGCGTCTGGGGGAACAAGATGGTTCATCTGAAGCTGGGCACCACTCTCGGGGTCGGTGTCCACCAATAGAGTGCTGGCCTTGTTGGAGCAGTAGGACCATGCCCCTAGGGCGGAGCGACGGCCTACACGAATGATCTTCTTGCTGTTGTTTAGGGTCTCGGGGTAGATGCTAATGCCCTTCAGCAGGTGAATGAACCTGTAGGGCGGATTGGTGGGCGGGTCATAGGGCCCGCTCGTCAGCTTGAAGCTGCCTGTCATTTGACGATAGTGACGCTGACAGCAAGTCCAGAGGAAGATGGCTACGGTCACCATGACAACCAGAACCCCTGCACCAAGGAATCCCGCCAAGACAGGAGAGACCTCTGTGTGTGTGTGTGTGTGTGTGTGTGTGTTTGTGTGTGTGTGTGAGAGAGAGAGAGAGAGAGAGAGAGAGAGAGAGAGAGAGAGAGATTAGCAATACAAAATAGTGTCTTTCAGACTGTCACTGTTTTTAGTCCAGATGTAGATATCAAACATGCATGCCTAAAAGAAACATAAACCATATAATCTTTTGACACTGTTGTGCTTAACAAAAAATGAGTGCTCTGTAGTAGTGTACATAGAGTGTGATGTCTGTGGTGTGTTCTGTAGTAATGCATGTACAGTGTGATGTCTGTGGTGTGTTCTGTAGTAATGCATGTACAGTGTGATGTCTGTGGTGTGTTCTGTAGTAATGCATGTACAGTGTGATGTCTGTGGTGTGTTCTGTAGTAATGCATGTACAGTGTGATGTCTGTGGTGTGTTCTGTAGTAATGCATGTACAGTGTGATGTCTGTGGTGTGTTCTGTAGTAATGCATGTACAGTGTGATGTCTGTGGTGTGTTCTGTAGTAATGCATGTACAGTGTGATGTCTGTGGTGTGTTCTGTAGTAATGCATGTACAGTGTGATGTCTGTGGTGTGTTCTGTAGTAATGCATGTACAGTGTGATGTCTGTGGTGTGTTCTGTGTGGTGTGTGGCACCAAATAGAAGGAACAGCTGGTACATCCCACCAGTCCCTCTAAGCAGCACTGGCCCGGGCAGCAGGTAAGAGAGTCCAGCCCAATTAAATATGGGACATGGATACAGAGGCGTGCACCACACTGCACCTCACTTCTATGCCATATGGATCAAGACAAAGCAATGACAGTGATCGAAACAGGAACACAGGACCGTGCAACATTAACATCATTTTGTACTTCAAGCTGCAGGCTTGTGGCTGCGTGATGTACTAAGTGCTCCCTGCTGCGCCTGCTTGGCCCCTGGCTGCTATCTGCTCATTTCCGAACAGTTTCCTGCCTGCTGGAGCAGATGCTGATGGACTCTAATGCACTGGATTCTGAGAGCAGCACTTCACTTTCTCATCAGCAAGGCCCTGCGGCGAAGACTGAAAGGAGATATACTGGTAAAAGACACCTGGGTATCATTTCCAGAAAATGCTGCCAGTCAAATCTGCCTGGTGTATTTATAGCGAAGCTACAACACCATGCTTCCAGGGAGGAAAGCGTGGGCCACTGTGCCAGCGCTCTTTGTTTGGCCAGTTTACTGATGCATTCGTCTCATTGAAATGATGCTCAGTTCTGAGCTGTCAGGGCCTGAGAAAACTAAGCCTAGTGACAGGGCCTGCTCATGCCCCAAGGGCCTGGGGATAAAATCAGTAGATGCCCTTCAGTAGTACACCATTCAGTAGTAGGCCATTCAGTATTAGATCATTCATTAGTAGGTTATTCAGTAGGGGGCCATTCAGTAGTAGGCAATTCAGTAAGGATCATTCAGTAGTCTGTGTAAACCAGACAATGCTGAGCCCAGCTAACCTCATCATTATCATCATTATCACCATCATCATCATCATCATCATCATCCTTGCTTGTCAAGCTTTCATAACTTTTATTACTTTCATGACTTATACAAGGCCCTCCATGATCATCTCACACTGCAGTGGAGTCAGCCTGACAGGCTCCATTCACCATGACGTCTGTCTCCTCTCATCTCCCTTTATCTGCCCTTTCTCTCCCCTTCTCTCGTCCTCTTTCTTTCTCACTGGTCCCCCCTTCTTCTGGGGTCTGTGTGCTGAGACCCCCTTCCTGCCCATCAGTTGCCATGGCAACAGCAGGACCATTCCGGTCTTGGGCACAGAGAGCTGATTGGAATTCTTACTGGAGCTCCAAGTCTGTGTGCTGGTGGGAACAGGGTGGGTCTTAGAGATTGGCACAAAACAGCCAGCAAAGGGGAACACCCGAACCATGGAGGTCAACCCTCCATGACCTACACCTGAAGAGAGTAATCCAGCAAGAGCACATTTGCAACCAGTTCACCAGCGTGGCCACAGAAATACACCTTAAAACAACATGGACACTGACTTCCACATGAATTTAACATACAGTCAGCAGAATGACAGGAAGTGCAGGTCAACCCCACTGGGCTCTTACATTAGAACAACATCAGGTTGCCCATGTCCTAATACTAGGATGAAAACAAATTCAGATGTTTGGTAATACATACAGTTTACAGCCAGGCAAAAGCTGTGCATGTAGACCACTGCTAAAAAAGCTAATTGTGATATTAACAAATCATAATTGTTAACTAAAGCATTTCCCAGTGGTAATCCAAAATGCCCTTGCTGTTTCTGAAATGAAAGCTATTCTTGCATGAATGGATGTGTAAACAGTCAAAACTTTATTGGATATCACTTTAATGCAAGCTTGGCTAATAAAGTAGAACAGGTTTTCAGTGAAGCCTCCCTCAGTTAGTCTGCTAAAGCTAACAAAAGACAAACACACACACACACACACACACAAAATCAAACAGCCACACCTGCACATAAACATACACACAGACACAAAAAATACACTTCTAAACCCTTCTAATCAGAGATAACACCAATAAAAACTGCACCAATCCGATACCAATATCTTGCATTTGAATGTCGCGGTGTATCGATACCAATCTGATTATATTTCATTAAAAACCACTGTGGAGCTGCGGTTCAGTTGTTTGTATTAAAATGAGATTGCTAGAATAGTTTGCCTGCTTTATCTGAAAACTGCTTTATCTTTTACTGAAAACAACTGTAGTTCCACATCAACTTACTACTGACATTATTGTTCTTTTTGTGCATCTCAGCGGTAAATCACTGTTCTAGCCAGTACACTCCTCACACATGCTAGCCACTATATCAGCACACAGAGATGGGCTACCTGTACTGCCTACTCTCTTGGTTTTAAGAGCTAGCTGTACCGCGAAGTCTCTGGTTTTAAGCAGTGGTCACAACCGGTAGAAATGTAATCTCATAATTACAAGATGGTTATTTCTTTCTACCCAAACTTTGAACTTTACTTTACAGCCAAACTGGAAATAAAGCTGATTCTTAACAACCAACCTGGCTTTTACCACATGACCTGCTCAGACTAGCCTGGCTGTTATCACGTGACCTGCTCAGACTAACCTGGCTGTTACCACGTGACCTGCTCAGACTAACCTGGCTGTTACCACGTGACCTGCTCAGACTAGCCTAGCTGTTACCACATCACCTTTTACCCATATTGGATCCAACATCTATTGCTGATATCAACCCAATTCCGAGTGAATTCTGGAGTGAAGTGCCTAAGTACTTCTAACCATAACGTCTGTAGGGAGCCCTGCACTTCTCTTAGGCCCCTGTACTCAGCCAACATTTCTAAACTTCTGAGCTGACACATTTTCTAAGAAGAACCATGAGTACCACTGTCAAAAAAAAACTTAGAAGAACACCATGACTGATAAACAAAACAAAAAAAAAGTATATTTCAACTTGTGGGCCCAACACTGACATGCGTGTATTTTACACATGAAAAGTTACAAAGGAGCTGAAACAAACATGTACACACACACACACACACACACACACACATTCATGACAAATACTCAAACAGATGCACAGCATACTGTAATTAAATGTATAATGTACAGATATACAGAATAATGTACAGAAGCTTCCTTATGTCTGGTCAGGTGCTTCATATTACCCTGTACCCAAAATGCCTTGCTCTCATAGTAGAGGAGTAAAGCACTGGACAATAGTTCACATGGCTTGGGCAGAAATGTGGGGGGGGGTCAGAAGAGTTCAGAAGAGGGTCGCAGGGTTCAGAAGAGCTGGCAGACTTAAGAGTTTCTCAAACTACAATTTCTTTTTATACTCTATTGATTTCTTTAAATGGATTGTTTCAGCTACATTTTCAGGATAGGCACAACAAACAACAAAACATAGACATTCCTTTAGAGTTAAAAAGAAAAAATAATAAATCATAATATATTGAAGAATGCAGTACATTTATGGCATTTACCTAAGCAACCTACAATGATGACTGAACACAACTTGAGTAATTGAGGGTTAAGGGTTTTGCTCAGGGGTCTAACAGTGGGAATTTAGCAGTGGTGGGGCTTGAACCAGCAACCTTCTGATTACCAGTCAATTCCAATTCCAATTAGAAGTCAAGTATTTATATATAATTTATATTACACACTTCCAAAGGTTTTAAATCTGAGTACATTTTCACAGGGAATGAAAGAGTGTCCTTTCCTCCACACCGCATTTATTGCATGTGTCTGGATTACTGTCATTAATCTGGTGTAAAGAGGGAGTAATATACACCCACATAATCCATTTGCAATGAACCAGCCCCAATCCCCTTGCCTCCACCACTGAGCCACACCCCTCTGTTTTGCATATTCACGCTTAAGGGTGGGGTGTCCTGATTTATGTGGTATAGAGAGGTAGGGTGAAGTTTCAAGTCTGCATGGTACTCCAAATGGAGAGTTTCAGAGGCACCTTCCGAACAGAGTGCTATGAGAAATTTCCAAGAATGCCCTGGAATTGAACTGAAGTCTAGAATTAATAAACTGGCATTGAGCATTTTGATGTAACATTTTCCGTTCTTCATCTTAAATTTTTATATTCTAATGTCTGCTCCAAGCTATGCTTTTTTCACTGAAGATTCCTTAGAATTATTTTCTAAAATATTGTATATATAGGTTACCTGGCCAGGGCAGAGATTTAAGATTTTTCAAGTATGGATAAAGATGATTTGTGAAAAAATGTGTGTGCTTCTGTGATGTAAGAATAAAATTCCTAATCTGTACATATTTAAATGTTTGCAGGACTATAATACCTCTTTAAATGTATGTTTTCATCATTCTGATCACCAACTCTGGATTGATTTGAGACTCTTGAATGGCCTTACACTTATACTGACCAAAGTCCCTCACTTTGCTCAGCCCTGTGTAAGGCCAGGAGCCCTTCTGCCTGGAGGGAAGGTTTGGTTCCCCATAGTAGCCTGGAGGGGTGCACAAATATGTCTGAACTTTGTGCCACACAGTATTCTCCAGTGCTTTTGAACTGATTCTGACTTCCTAGAGGCAGAACAGCATATGGGCCTGTCAGCTTTGCTCTTGGGTTGCAGCTCCTGAACACGGGTACTTGCTGGCAGTGGAACGATATTTAATAAGCCCTAGGCCAGCTTTTAACATACTTATCTATCCCCAACCCAACTCATTTGAGTGATCTAACTCTCATATTCTCCTACTTCCTCTCTCTCTCTCTCTCTCTCTCTCTCTCTCTCTCTCTCTCTCTCTCTCTCTCTCTCTGTTCATCTGACCCCACCCAACTCTTCTACAGACAAAGGCTGGACATCTCCTCTGTTTGATTAGTCACTGCTGCCCCTGCGGAACATGATGTCACATGATGTCTCTTTTTTTGGCAGCACCTTCTAAAGGCAGCTGCTCCCGTTGCTTAGACACAACCCCTCAACGGGAGAGAGGCAGGGGAGGAGCAGCCGATCGCTCCTTCTCAGAGGGACTATGTGCTGCTGCTCTATGCATATGCCACCTACACCCTATTAGCTTATACTTAGTTTCACACATTTTAGCCATTAATTAGAGGACTGGGCATGTCAGTGGTATCTTTTTTGGTCATAATGCTGTGGTTTCTGAGTTAATAAGGTCATATCTGGATTGCTTGATTCTCAGTTCACAATTTGTAATTTGGATTTGTGTGAACAGATGAGGAGGGCAGGCACTGTCATCGCTATCATCAGCATCTTCGTCAGCATCACCATCATCACCATCATCATCACTGCCTCCTTAGTGCCACACTCATACGATTACACGCAAAGACTGTGTGGGTACCAGTAATTATTACGCATGAATTAATTGAACCTGTTAATCACCGGAGTGTGGAGGAGAAGAGAGAGAAGACGAAGAGAAAAGGGCCCCCTCACACACACACACACACACACACACACACATATATGGCACAAGACTGCATTTCTGACAGACTGTGAGCAGAGTCCCCAGTGCTAGATAACTGCATGCAGTGATGAGCTGGTCTGCAGTGTGGACGCAGTTTCTCCAGTCTCTGTGTAACTCTGCTGCAGTCCTCTCTGTTCATGGGCCCAAAAGCCTGGTTAGCCTCTTCAGCATTTCCTCTAACAAGAGCAGCAGGGTGAGGTGCTACTCTGGAAACATACAGCTTTGGCGGGCACTTTGCTGAGAGCCGCAGCCCAGCAGGGACACAGAGAGGCTTGTTACTGTGAGACAACAGCACCCCATGTCTCCCCATTACAATTCTGCCTGTTGTTCATCTAATACATAATACAGAATGTGCACACACACACACACACACACACGAAATCATGCATTTTGTGAAGTCATGGACATTGTCCGTCCAATCGAGACACTCTCAGAGAGGACAGGACATTAGATTTATATTGATTTGTTTTGAATAAATGAACCTGATGATCCAGTCTCTCACCGTCATGTCATGCTGTGTACTGTCAGAAACAAAAGAGCATTAGCTACATTTATTTGTCAGAAACCTGACATCAGGTTTGTGTTAAAAAACAACACAATAAAACAACATGGATGTTGGGAACATGTCAGCATGGTCAGCTGAAGTCATATGGTAAGAATGTAAGAAACCAACAGTACTTCTTTGTCTGTAGGGACAGAGCCCTTCAGCTCACACTGCTAAGCAGCTATAAAATCAGTACTGTTGCAGTTCAATATAATAAAAGGCCTCTCAAATAATACCAGTTAAGGTCTCTTGAGGTGAACCAGTCTTGCGTAGGTCTAACTTCAGACCGGTCTGTAGTTGATTTCAGACCAGCCCAGGGTTGGTCTCAGACCAGTCTATAGTCAGTGTCACAACAGAACAGTCCGAATCTGGTCACTCCCATCTTTTTTGGTCAAGTTAGTCTAAGACCCGTCTAGAGTCTCAAATCAACCCAGAGTTGATCTCTGACCAGTCTAGAATCAGTCTCAGACCAGTCCAGTTTCTCTTGGCTCTACAGTCTTTTCCTCACAGTTCCTACACTGTGGGGTCTGTTCCAAAACACCCGGGAGATGTGTTTTAAATATGTGACGCTGCCTTCATCACACGCATCAAGCAATACATGCATAATCCACACTGCTTGGCTCCCCACTCCTACTGTGTCAGTGCAAATTAAGGAGAAACACAGTTTCTTCTATTACCATATAATACATATTTTGTATTAATTATTTAGTAAATCAAGCAAAAAAGTCAGTAAATGTTTGGGTGTCTCATACATTTTCAAAAATAGTTTTAAATTATTCTTTAGATTTTACAGGAAAAATTAATATCTTTTAACCAAGATGTCACTTTCTTTTGTTTAATCAAAACCTCTTTTTTTCAAATAAACCTAACCAATCTAAAACAAAAATGAGTATTAAAAATGTTATTTGAGGTGTTGTGGAAATATAGTTATATAATAATAGTTAACTCAGTAAGGACCATTCGAATAAATTCAGTTCCCTTAAAATGGGTTTTAGATTGAGAGATTGAGGTTTCAATCGCTAATCCAATATTGTAGATTGGTGTTTTCTGGAGTGAAGGGATTAGCTAAAAATTATTATTTATTATTAAGTCATTAACAGTTATGGTTAGGGTTAAATTCCTGTGACTTTCACCAGAATTAGATTTATGTTTATTTATTTAATTTTTTAAAAAATGTATTAACTTTTATTTCACCAAGCATGTTACACCGACAAGGAACGTGTATTTGTCCTAGTGATTGCATACATGTATGACATAGCATACGAAGCATACTATCAAGACAAGTACATGGGATCAGGTACCAAGTATTTCAAAAAGACAGCTGATATTTACCCAAGGAAGGAACAAAAGCAATAATAAAAATATAATATAATAAATAAATAAATATATAAATGAATTACAATTCGTATACAAGGAGGAAATCTGTAGTGACTTTGATTTGACAGTGCTGAGAAACTGTATGCAAACAGCCTACAACAAGCTTACAGTGTAGCATAAAATCATACATTTTGACTAATTTCAGTTAATTTATAATAATAATAATAATAATAATAATAATAATAATACACTGTTTAATTAGACAGTAATAATGTAGTAATAAAGTCGCAAAGCAGAAAAAAATGGAGACAAAATCGCATTAAATATAACAACCACAGAGCAGCGCCGTCCTTATCCTTCATGTTGAGTTTTGGGCCCCTGGAGGTTTTACCTAAACAATGTGACCAGAACAGGGCCAGCTGATGCCTTGCACGCGAACAGACATAACGTCATTCTCTGAAGCGCACAACCACCGGGGACGCAGATGAGGAGGCAGCGATGGCTCATCCCCCGATCTATTATGTGCCCAAAAAACCCACCTTAAACCTGCTAATGGTGTCACGATTTGTCCATAACACCTAAATCCATGCACACATGCGGAGTTAACACACTCCGTTCTTTCAGCGTTTGTATATTGGAAGCGATAACGGTCTAACCTGGAAAGTCAACGATTTAACGCGACAAAAACATTCAAAACCAGCGGAAGGCGCTACGTTTTCGCCTACAGTTCACACGTTTTCACATTTCTGTCTAAAACAGTATATTTGAAAGAAACATTTCATGCTCTGTGCGCAACTCTATATTATAAAATTAATTTGCACTTTATAAACTTACGCTTCAGAGTCAACAATTAACCTTTTTAAAGAAACAACCCAGTTCTTTGTTGTTGAATGTGACAAGATAATGGTATATGTACTAGCCTAGCCAAATAGTAGACTGTATTTCTTCAATTAGGCCTGGTGGAAAAATTAGCCTCGTTGGGCCTAGAAGGCTGTTTTCTGTTTAAACACACCCCGAATGTTACTTTAAATTAATTAGTTAATGGCAGCGCTGCAAAGCCATGGAGTGTGGACAGAGAGCTACATTAAATCACAGCCTCTAAAGGCGCGATTTTAGAAAGTCTGACCACTGCCTAAATGAAAATATGCCATTTTACTCACCATAGGTGGGTCGTAAATTGGTCTTCTCAGCCATTTTAAAGGTCCAACTGGGCTGCGTTCAGAAAACAAAAATAACTAAATAAAAACGAAAAAAAATTTTTTTTAATTCCACAGTCTATTTTATTTCCATGAATGGCGCCTTCATTCCGCTCTCTCGTGCTTCTGGGTGAGTGATCAGACTGCGTGTCGTAGGCTGTGTTCTTTCTCGCGTGCTGCTCTTGGACGTGTTCGGGAACGCGCCCACCTCCTCTCCTCCGCTCGAGCCACAAATGATGCTCAGAGCGGATGCAGCGCTACGTCGGCATCGAAAGCGCATTAGCGCCTCCCAAAGACGACACATGTCGTGTTTGTGCAGTGTGCTGTTCTGTAAGATAAGCACTTAAGGCCTATACAATGCAGTTTTCGTAATTGCAAATATAAAAATAAATGTAAGAAAATATGACTTAAAATATTACGATCTCAGAATATCTGTATCAAAATGATTTTACTTAACTTTGGTGTACAGTCAACATACAGGATCAGAATGTCCTTTAACAATAAAATAATTATAATTACAACAGTGATTGAATTGAACAATATCAATAAAATAGTCATTTTTTTACACCAGATAACATACTGATAAATACTTGTAAGAATACATGGAATGCTTTAGATCTCATTTTCCAGTTGAATGATTGTCATTTTACTGACTCACATATTTCAATCATGTTACAACATTATAAAGGAAGTTGCAAGGGGGTAGACAGTTAAATTTTGAAAATGGCTACCCTCCTGAAAAACCAGGCCTACTAAAAGAAATTTTATATTTTGGGTACAATAGAACACCAAATATACTCTAGATTAACTAGTGCAGAAGGAACTAACTCAGCATCTGAGGTGACAATCTACATTTAAAAAGAAAATGTACTTTCACCTGATGATGGCAGCTGCTGTAGGTCTGAATCTTACTTTACCTGGCTTTAAGGCAAAACAAACTGGACAATAAATGATTGACCTATTGTCTAATATCACTGGTTAATGTGTTTGAATGGGTCTTGTTTTTCAGTTACAGCAATAAGCAAGCTATGAAGTACTGGAATTTAAATCTAATCTAGTTCTATTTTATAATAGTTTTCATCTTAAAATCACTAAATTACATGTTAATACACTAATCATTTGTGTATTAAAAGTTATGTACACGATAAAGCAGAGCTGAATGAATTTGTTGAAGCAGACTTCAAGCTCAGAGAACGAAAAATATTCATCACTAATTGCACGTAAGAATGCAAGCACTCACTGCCTTTGTAATCTGAATTTAAAGTACAAGTTTTAACCAAAGTTTTCATTTCCCCAGTGCAACACAGCACAAAGGCACTCACCAAACAACAAGCATACCTGACACCTAAATTCAACAACATAGTAAAGAAAAAATAAAAATAAAAAAACAACAAGGTGAAATGCATAAATAGTGTGACTGTATTTAAAGGCTTGTAATTGTCTTTATGACCTGAGCCAGCACTTGATCCACCCTGCAGAAGGACTGGGAGACAGTATCGTTTGCACTGTCCAATTACACCCGGTCTGTTAAGAAGAAATCGTTTATAAATGAAACCTGAAAGCTCTCTAGCACTGGTAGATATGTGAAGTAGTTACATCCCAAACACACTGGGGGCGCCCTTGTTGGCATACCAACCGTTAACACACCAAAAACCAAGTCAGTGAAAAGGACTTAATGCAAGATAAAATCTTGAAGTGTAAGTGATTTTTGAATTGTAAAACAAAATAGAGAAAGGCACAAAGATTATTATGCAAAAAAAAAACAAAACCAAAAAACCAAAAGCAAAAGCCAAATATGATTTAGGTCTATGTCTCCCTATAAATTCCCATGATTACAGTGACATAATCTGCAATTATTATACCATTGTTTATCTGACCACATACAATCTGTAAAAATACTGTTATGTTTAATTCTACCTGCTATGTATTTTGATCAGCTTATTCTGTTAAAAACACTTAACTGGTGTTGTAGGTCTCTCCCTCACAATGGCATATAGTTCCTGTAGAAGCTCTCCAACAGTCCTTGTGTCTGCCATCCTACACAGTTCACCGCCAGCCAAAAAACCTTACAACACCTGCTTTTATACACACATGCTTCACCTCTAGAAGATGTCATGACCCTGATTGGTTGGTTTGGGCATGAAGACCTCAGCTCAGAAGTGAGAAGACAGGAGCTCCTGGAATACGGTGGGTGACCGCTGCTAAGAATGAAATGTACAACTCATGACTAAGAATAAAACGTACAACTCAAAACAGGAAGTACCTCAGATGAACAGCTGACTTGACTCAGTGAATACTGGCTACAATTTAAAGAGCGAAGAGTTTCTGTCTTCCCATGGAAAAGTGTATTCCCACTCCACCCAGCAGTACAGGAAACACTGGCATAGAAAATTAAACTCACAAGACTTTCAAGCTAAAAGAAAGAAAAGGTCCTGGTTTGCACTCAGTTAGTGGGTGTAACCCTGTCTTACATGTCTGTTCCATCACCTGAACCTCCCTCGATACTGATTTGGTTAAAGCATGAGGTGAGTTTATGAAAGCAGGTAATGGAGGATACCAGACACATTTTGGCATATAAAGTTCCACTGGGTTCATGCTAGATTATGATGAGGTATTCTGGCTTTGGTGAATCGTACACCACATGGCAAACGATTTGGTTACAAACACAAAACTGCGTCACCACAAATACTAACATCACCATTTTAAAGCTGAACAATTTTGTCTTCTTCTTTATCTTTTTTCTTTTCTTGTATTTTTCCTTTTTTTGGTATGAAAATAAAGAGGCTCAGAGGACCCGCGAGACGGCTGGAGACCAGCTATGTTGCGCACGAGCAAGCCAGGGAGACGGGACCCCTTGCACAGGATGCTGATGTGGAGACACGGAGATGCCTGGGATTCCATCCGGCTCTCCATCGGTCCAGGTGTCTGAGAGAGTTCCTGAATGGTTTAGCCCCCGCTGAGTTGGCTTTTCGTCACTCACACGGAATGCTTGCCACCTGAAGTCCAGACTCAAAAGCAACGCACTGGCTGCAGCTCTGGGAACGTTACCACATGCCCTGGCAACCATGCAGTGAGAGTGCTGGCGTCCGTGTGAGTGGGCCAGGAGTGTTGATGTCATGACAGGCACATCTGCTTGCCGGTCACCTTAGAACACGTTGTGCATGTATGTGCAGGTGTGTGTGTGTGTGTGTGTGTGTGTGTGTGTGTGTGTGTGTGAGAGACAAGGTTAAAAGTGTTCCCTCTCGGTATTGCAAACCTGCTGCGTTTGGTGTGTATTATTACTGTAATTAGGTGATATGTAATGCTGGAGAGGTGTACAGACAGTAAAGCTATTTCCCTGAACTTAATCCGCAATCAACCCGTGGAAACTTGCATTAATCCAATGTACATGCATCTGCTCTGCAAAGGAAAGTCTCAAGTCCCTTCAAAGGGGAACAAAAATGAGGAAATGAAGAAAGAGGGGCCGCATTTGGATTATGATGGACAATACAGAACAAAACGGAGGCTGCTTGTAGTGTGTAACATATGGTCTGTGTTTGTGTGCGTGCGCACATGTGTGTGTTTAAGTGTGCTTGTGTGTGAGTTTGTGTCTGCTTGAGTTAGTAAACAAGTGTGTGAAGATGTACATATGTGTGTTTGTGTGTGTATCTAGTGAGTGTGTGAGTGTGGGCAAGCATGTGTGTCTGCTCGAGTAAGTAAACACATGTGTCAAGGTGTAGCTGTGAGTGCTTGTGTGTGTGTGCGTGTGTGTGTGGATCTTTCTCCCTGTTCTCAGTTGGAAGGGCCGGGGTCTGCCAGTGGCATGGTGTGTAGCACCTCGTCCAGCAGCTGCAGGGCACGGTGTAGATGCACCTCCACCCAGCAGGGGGTATGCTTGATGCTCTGGCGTGGGTAGTCAGGCCCCCAGCCCTTAACGAAGCTCAGACGCAGGATGCAGAGACGTCGCAGGTCATCCACGCCAATCCCCGCCGCTGCAGACAGACCTGCAGACCATGGGAGCCATGATCAAAGTCATGCACTACTCTACATACTGTATCCAATAACAGCATATTAAAAAGACATAAAATGTACATAGGTAGTATTAGAGTGAAAGAGAGAGAGAGAGAGAGAGAGAGAGAGAGAGAGAGAGAGAGAGAGAAAGATAAAGACAAAGAGACCAAAGATGGTGCCTGGATAAGGAAGAAATACAATAATATTCCCATAAAGGAAGCAATGAAGTCTGCTAAGCAAAGGTTAACAAAGGCATGCAGACTGCAGAGATACCCAAAAGAAGCCACATCAATGAACGATTGAAAGTGTCTTCTCAGTCACAGAGCAGCACTCTGACCAGGATCCAAAGCTGACACAGCAGAGTCCAAGAGCATATGGGAGCATGAATCATCACACAACACCAGGGCTGAGTCCTTAAGAGCATATGGGAGCATGAATCATCACACCACACAAGGGCTGAGTCCTTAAGAGCATATGGGAGAATGAATCATCACACAACACCAGTGCTGAGTCCTTAAGAGACCTCAAAGCAGAGCACCTCAATCTCCCAGAGCAGGAAACAGTCAGCATTCCAACAGCAGACATCTAAGAGCAGGTCAGGAACAAGAAGAACTGAACAGCACCCAGGACTGACATGACCCATGACCGGCTAAAGAAACTGACAGCTCTGTATGTTCAACTAGCAGAAAAAAATGAATCTGCTGGTAACTACCAGCTCTCATCCGATCAGGCTATCACAAGGCAGGACAGTTCTGGTCATCAAGGACCCCAACAAGGGCCAAACACCATCAAAGTACAGACCAGTAACATACCTGTCCACACCACGTACGCTCCTGTCAGAAATACCAGCCATCAATCTGATTGAACATATATGTAAGTATATGAGCACTGCTCAAAAGGGGTTTGGAATCAACAACAGAAATAAGCACCACCTACTGACAGCTGTCCACCAGTCCTCCATGACCAGACAGAGCTGTCCTCCAGGACTCCAGGACCAGACAGAGCTGTCTTCCAAGGCTCCAGGACCAGATATACATGTCCAACAGAGCGCCAGGACCAGACAGAGCTGTCCACCAGAGCTCCAGGACCAGACAGGAAAACCTCAGCATTCTTTGGACAGACTACAAGAAAGCATATGACTCAATGCCACATGCCTGGATACCTGAATGTCCAGCCCTGTATAAGTCAATAAGACCATAAGGGACTTTATCTAGAATTCAGAGGAACACTGAAGAGCAACACTAGAAACTAACTCAAGGATACCTGCCCAGGTGTCAAAGTGTGGAATATACCAAGGAGATGTACTCTACCCACTGCTGTTCTGCAGAGACCTGAATCTTTCCAGCCAGCTTTTCAGTAAGCGTGGTTATGGGTACAGATTCAGGAGTGGAACTACCATCAGCCTCCTCCTGTACATGGACGACATCAAGCTGATGGAAAGGAACACAGACCAGGATCTACAACAAGGACATAGCAGTGCCATTCAGGATGGAGAATTGTGGTCAGCTGAAAAAGTGATCAGGACAGTGGGAATGGAACTTCCACAAGGCCATATAACAGAATCAGTCAGCTACGAATACGTAGGGGTCCTCCAATCTCACAGGAACCAAGAGGCAGAAACGAAGAGGACAGCAACATTCAAGCACCTCCACGGGGTAAGACGGGTCCTCGAGCTTCAAGTTTCAATGATTTATTGCCATATTAGTCATTGCTTAACTGAGAAGAATTTGTTTCAGTGCTGCAAGCATGCACACCTCTGACACCCACTGTCTAAAAAAAACCTAAAACACATTAAAAGACATCAGAAAAACTCATAAAATCATTAGACATAAGATGGTCTACTTAAGATGGTTGACACAAGATGCACTGTAACCTTTTACCAGAAGGGAGCAGTTTAAAAAGGTCCTGTGATTGGGGTGAAACCATCTGCATGCATTTTTAATGCATTCTTCTTAATGCTGATGTATCTAGAGGCAAAAGATGGGAGTTCACAACCAATGAATTTAGTAGCAGTACGCCCCACCTTCTCTAATCGTTCTCTCTCGTCTGCATTATCTGCATTACCATACCAAACACATACTGAAAGGGTCAACACCCTTTCCCCCACTGTTCTGGAAAAGTGTAGCAGGCCGGCTTTGGGCCCACCAGAACTTCTAAATCTGTCTTACAAGCCTGGAAGGTCCTAAAGTCAACTGAATCTGAATTTGATATACAGTGAGTATAAAAAAGGACACAAGCAGGCTTGGGCTGCTAATGTAGAAATTTTAGAAAATAAAAAATATTATTTTAGCGATGTATAAGGTGCCTGAGAAAACCTGAGAAAAACTGCAATCTCTTGTCAATCATTTTATGAGATCCTCCTCAACACCCCATCACCCCGTCTCTGTCTGTTTGGCTAAGAAACCTTGCTGGGATCCATTAAGCGCCCTGCACTACCAGATGCTTGTACTCTAGAGAAAAAAACACACTGTCTATCCATAAAAACAATTGTAATAAACTAAGAGTTCACATTATAGAATAGAAAATAGAAAGAATTATTATATTAAATTTATTAGTGCCATAATTATAAAATTCAAAGAGAAAGAAGTGATCTATTCTTTCTGAACTTTAGAAACATATGGAAATATGTTATTATTTAAGCATATACATTTTCTAACATAAACTAGTTTCACCTTCTAAACTTCAGAAGCAATGTTCCACAGCACACTGATGAAAAACCTTTGGAAACTTCATGTGCAGTGTGTATATATGCAGTGTAAGTGTCTGTGTGCAGTGCAGGTGTGTCTGTGCGCAGTGTGGGTGTCTCTGTGTGTCTCTGTGTGCAGTGCGGGTGTCTCTGTGTGTCTCTGTGTGCTGTGTGGGTGTCTCTATGTGTCTCTATGTGCAGTGCGGGTGTCTCTGAGCACAGTGCAGTTGTGTCTGTGTGTCTCTGAGCGCAGTGCAGTTGTGTCTGTGTGTCTCTGTGTGTCTGCTGGGAGGGTTTCTTTGCATGTCTCTGTGCTCAGAGTGGGTGTCTCTGTATGCTCTGTGGGTTTCTTTGCATCTCTTTGTGCAGTGCAGATGTCTCTATGTGTCTCTGTGTGCTGGGAGGGTGTCTCTGTGTGTCTCTGTGTGCTGGGAGGGTGTCTCTGTGTGTCTCTGTGTGCTGTGTAGGTGTCTCTATGTGTCTCTGTGTGCTGGGAGGGTGTCTCTGTGTGTCTCTGTGTGCTGGGAGGGTGTCTCTGTGTGTCTCTGTGTGCTGGAAGGGTGTCTCTGTGTGTCTCTGTGTGCTGTGTAGGTGTCTCTATGTGTCTCTGTGTGCTGGGGGGGTGTCTCTATGAGTCTCTGTGTGCTGGGAGGGTGTCTCTATGTGTCTCTGTGTGCTGGGAGGGTGTCTCTGTGTGTCTCTGTGTGCTGTGTAGGTGTCTCTATGTGTCTCTGTGTGCTGGGGGGGTGTCTCTATGAGTCTCTGTGTGCTGGGAGGGTGTCTCTATGTGTCTCTGTGTGCTGGGAGGGTGTCTCTGTGTGTCTCTGTGTGCTGTGTGGGTGTCTCTATGTGTCTCTGTGTGCTGGGAGAGTGTGTCTGTGTGTCTCTGTGCAGTGCGGGCGAGGTTCTCACTGATAGCAGGTGCGATGCCCCCCACACTGCCAGGGCCTGGGATGTTTCCTGCCACGGCAGCAGCCTGGGCAGCAGCGGCTGCCTGTGCCGTGGCAGCCTGCTGCTGCATCTGCCGGTGACACTGCCTGAGGTCAAACACCTGAAGAGAACACACCTGTATGAGCTGTGTGTAAACTAAGAATCACAAACAACTCATGATAGATCTGCTTCATATGCACGACACAGAAATATTCATTTAAAAATTGAAACAGCAGTGCAACAGTCAAATAAAGTCAAAAGACATATTGCAGAGGTAAGAGTAAATTGCCACACACTAACAATGTTTGCTGTGCACTGCGTAAGTGTTTAAGACTAGAAACTGGAGCCCCAGCACCCAGCTGAGAGCTTCCATTCTGGGATCTGTCCAGTGCTTCATAAACACACACAGGTTGAGGGATCCATGGTGAATAGCTTCTGATTAAATCTACCAGACTGTGCATTTGCCACGGGTAACCCAACATGCTGTTGTTAATCCAGTCCATATCTTTAAATCTGAACTGAACCCTGACCCTTGGCTTAACCCTGACAATGACCTTTACCCTGAGCCTTTCAAATTTAAACCTCAACCAAACTCTAACCATAGCCTTAACTTTGATAATGACCCTGATCCAGATTCCATTGCCTAATCCTGACCCAAAATCTAACCCTATGACCTACAGGTCATGCCCCTCTGACCTTGATGTAGGCACCCGGGTAGATCTTGTGCACGGCGTCTCCTGGTGCCCTGCCTGCCTCTCGGTCCAGGTAGTAGCTCTGGACGAAGACGGCATGGTCGCTAAGACAACGCATCCACACATCACCCTCACCCCGACACTCCAGCTGTACTCCTTTACCTATGTGCAACCTGTCAACAAACACAAACACACACACACACACACACACACACACACACACACACACACACACACACACACACACACACACACACACACACATATATATATATATTTCCTTTAGGTGAGTAACTGCAATATACTGTAGTAAAAGATGTAAAGGTCACAATTGCAGTGAACTACAGAAGAAACAGGACATTTTGGACAGAGGTGCTTCATCAGCTGTGCAAGTAAGTTTTGGAAGTTCTAGGAGGTCAAATCAGTGCTTAACATCAAAATGGTAGATGAGTTTCTATGGTTTGTAGAATGTAGATCAGTTCTCAGTCCTCAGGTTTCCTAACTTCTTTGTTGCCATAACAACAACTGACAATACAAACAGATCCATCATTAATGCATAGTGCATTATTATAAAAATGGCTTGTCACCGGATATGACAAATCCTTCATTCTCGAAGGTGTTCAGCTGATGTATTGATGCACTGTTGATTACAACTCCGTCATGATGCATGAGGAGGAAAGGGTGATAACAGCTGTTCTTTTGGGCTGGTTATTTAATAAATAACCAGCCCAATAAATGTTAATAAATGTACATGTACCACATCCAGAGTTATTATCTGAATGGTCATTTATATCATGCCTGACGAACATGTCTTTGATGTTTTTGTCTCGTCTGCAGGAGATTAGTGGAGGATCTTTAGAAATATGGTCTCTGCATCGTCCTGAAGGATTCTGAAGTGTTGAAGTATATTAA